>NC_041400.2:71702482-72002482 GCF_900747795.2 Erpetoichthys calabaricus | reverse complement strand
AATCGTTAAAGATAGTAGGAGAGAAGTACTCTAAAATTGTTGGTTGAGCTTGACAGTAAATAAGAGTAAGATTAGTTAAGTTAGAATACTGCAATTGAACCAAGGAGTTGAATTTTTTTGAGGATACAAATCTAGTTTTAATTGGAGTAATTTCATCTATAAAAGAAAGACAATTTTCATTAACAGAATGAACTAAAAATCAATGTCATTTTGAGAAGAAAAGCCAGAACCAGGCTGGAAAGCTTCAGAAAAGTTGTCTTCAGAAAAATGGTTGAGGCTACAAGAGCTGATAATATTCTGAAAAGGCAAGCTGTCCAAGTTAAAAGATAATTCAAATAAAATCCAGTCGTGATAAGAAATACCCACATCCTCAGAACTAATAAGACTCAAGATTTATATTAAAGGTAATTAACAAGATCATTTTACATGGGTAGGGCCAGAGACATGTTGAATGAGATTAAATGATTCAGTTAGATTAATACATTTTCAAGCAAAGTTATCAGATGCATCATTCACATGAATATTAAAATCACCAGTAAAAACGAGCCTGGATAGCTTGAAGACAGAGAAAGGAAAGTTAATGAATTCTCTCAGGTAGGAGCTGTTTGATCCTGGTGGAGAGTAAATTGGATGCAATAAAAAGAGTTTGAGTCACTAGCTTTCACCATCAATAGCTCAAAAGAGGAGCCGTGTTTACTATATGACACTTAAAGCAGGTTTTGAAGAGAGCAGCAAGACCTCCACCCTGGCCCGTGAATCGAGGTGACATGATGCATGAAACATTTTCAGCGCACAACTCAAGAATGGGGGCAAATTCCATATTTTTCAACCATGTTTCAGTCAGAGTAAAAAAAATCTAACACATTCCACAGAATTAGATCACTGACCACATACAATTCATTCATAATAGAACAAGCTTTAATCAAGGCCAGGTTGACTGACATAGACATATCAGCAGTAGGGTAACAGGAATAACAGAAATTTCTTGAACATGACTGCTGGGAAGTGAGGATTGGGAAATTGTTAGGGATGCACATTGTGGCAGAAGACCAGGGATTCTGCCCCTCCAGGATGCCGGGAGGAGGGACGGACTGGGAGAAAGGCACTTCTCTTCCCTGGGTGCCTGGACGGTCCTAGAGCCCTGGAGCACAGCGCTTCCGCCACACCAGGAAGTGCTGCTGGACAAGGGATGGTGTACACTCGGAGTGCTTCCGGGTGCGAGAGCAGCACTTCCACCACATTGGGGAGTGCTGCCGGATGTTCGTCATCGTGCACTTGAAGCACATCCTGGGCAGGATAAAAAGGGCTGCCTCACTCCATTTGAAGAGCCGGAGTCGGGAGGAAGATGATGAAGCTCGGAGTAGAGAAGTGGAGGCAGTGAAGGAAGGTGCATTGAAAGGCCCGGACTTGAGGGTGATTGGTGCAGGGGCACTATGCACTGTGTGGGACAGTTTGTGTAGTGTAAATAAACATGTGTGTTGGACTTATTGGTGTCTGCCTGTCTGTGTCTGGGATGTACATCCACAACATATATGCTAATAATATTTCTATGTGCAAATTATGAAGCATTACATGCATAATGCAAAGCAGAACACATCCTTTATACTGGAAGTGCAGGGTGAATCTTTAGATTCAGGGGTTCATTCGTTAAGTGGAATTATGGTATGCAATTGAAATAGAATCATGTTCACTAAGTTGTCACAATAATTATGAATAATATAACTTTTTTGCAGTTATTTTGGTGAAGCTGAGCGATTTATTAGCTGAGCCATAGTATTTCATTTGAACCTTAACCATCAACACAACTCAGATTATTGGTCAAAGGTTGTGAGCCTTTAGCACCAGTTTCCTATATTGATACACAGCACCCCTTAATTATTGTGTTGTAGCATTATGTAGTGAACACAAATGTAGTTATTGTATTGATTCTTCTCTTCATCCTATTGTGCTTGGTTAGCTGTAGTTAGAAAACACAATCCCAAGATTAATTGTTTAAGTAAAGAATTAGAACCCTGGCCTCAAATTTGATGAATTGATCTGAACCATTATCTTTGGAAAGTAGTATTGATTGATGTCTGTCACATTCATTGTAATGTGATTTATAAAATCAATAACACACAAAAAAAGAATTATGCTCTTAGAGTTATTTAAATCCTACATACTGATGATTAGGCCTGTTTTTCCTATTTACCAGGAAAATTTAAGTCCAGTCCAATTCGAATTGCAAGATATCTTTAGTAAACGCATTTACATGCCATAACATTATTTCATTGAGCTATTCTTTGGTGGTTTGCCACCAAACGAACATTTATTTTGCATTTCTGTCACAGAGACTTTCACTGTGGCTTAGGTGGTGGTCAAAGCTAAACTGACTCTAGGAATGTAGAATGTGACTTCTCTAGTGGGGAAGGAAGCCAACCTAGTGTGAGAGTTAGGGAGGTACTGTCTAGATATAGTCAGGTTCACCTCCAAGCATAGCATGGACTCTGGAATCCACCACCTGGAGAGGAGTTGCACTTCAATCCAATCTGGAGTTGCCCAGGTTGAGAGGTACTGGCCAGGTGTAAGCTCTGACTCTTGTCTGTTGCTATGCACAGACAATAAGATGAGAAAACCTTGTCTTCTTGAAGACCTTGGGGGGAGTGCTAGAAGGTGCTCCCACTGGGGACTCTTTTGTTCAACTTGGGGACTTTACTGTCATGTGGATAATGACAGTAAAACCTGTAAGGGTGTGATTGGGAGGAATTGCTTACCTGATTTCAACCTCACTGGAAGTTATTGGACTTCTGTGCTAGTCACAGTTTGTCCATAATGAACACCACGCTCGAGCATAAAGGTGTTAATAAGTGCATTTGGCAGTAGAATGCCCTATGCCATAGGTTGATGATCAATTTTGTAATTGCATCATCAGATCTACGACCATATGTCTTGGACACTTAAATGAAGCGAGGAGCTGACCTATTAACTGATCACTATCTGGTTGTGAGTTAGAATAAATGGCAGGGGAAGATGCTGGACAGACCAGGAGATTTACCATGTTTTGTGAGGGTGTTCTGTGAATGCTTCGCAGATGTCCCCATCCAGGAGATCTTCAACTCGCACCTCTAGACAAATTTCTCTTGCATTCTGGGGGAGGTTGGAGACATTGAACTTGTATGAGCCGTGTTCCATGACTCCATTGCTGAGGCGGCTTCATAGAGCTGCGGACATAACGTCATTGGTGCATGTTGTGGTGATAACCTCCAGACTTGGTGGTGGACAGCAGCAATGAAAGGAGCCATCAGACTGAAAAAGGAATCCTTTTGAGCATGGTTAGCTTGTGAGAGGCAACTGACAGGTACTGACAGGCCAAGCAGAGTGCAGCAATGGCAGTGACAGAAGCAAAAATCTAGGGTATGGGAGAAATTTGGTGAGATCATCTTTTCTGGGCTGTTCAGTTCCCATACAACGAGAGTGAATAGTTGGTTTGCATTGCAAACAGTGTGTGACTGCAACAGGTCTGCACTTTGTCATAAATTGTGTTCATAATTTTTTTGGACAGAATTTCTAGGCACAGCTAAGAAGTGGAGGGTGTCCAGTTCGGTGGCCTCAGGATTACATCTCTGCTTATTGTGGATGATATAATCTTGCTCATCAGGCAGACTCTGGACATGCACTGAAGCAGTTTGTAGTTGAGTGTGAAGCGGCTGGCATGAAGTGTCAGGCATGACACCTGAGGTCATTTTTTGAGCTGGAAATTGGTGAAATGATCTCTGTCTGGGTTGGAAATGGGGTACTACCTCAAGTGGAAGAGTTTGAGTATGTTCCGATTTTGTTTGTGAGGGAAGAAGGAAATACTGGCATTGTACTGGACACTTGTAGTTAAAGGGGAGCTGAGCCAAAAGACAAAGCTCTGAATTTACTCGTCAATCTACATTCCTACCCTCACTTATGATCACAAGCTTTGGGCAGTGACTGAAAAAATAGGCAGCAGGTAAAAGCAATAGAAATGAAATTCCTTTGCAGGGTGTCTGGGGTCAGGCTTAGAGATAGGGTGAGAAGTATAGACATGTGGGAGGAGCTCAAAGTAGTGCCACTGCCCCTCCACAACGAAAGGAGGCAATTGAGATGATTCAGGTATCAAATTAGGATGTCTCCTGGAAGCCTCCCTGGGCAGGTGTTTTGGGCACGTCCAACAGGGAAGAGACCACGGGGCAGACCCTGGACATTCTGGAGAGATTATACCTTTTGTCCAGCCAGTTGTATCTAATTTCTCTAACACCTAAGGAATTTCAGGAAAAATATCTGTGACAAAGTCGATTCTTAAATGAAACATAAATGAGAATCTCTTTTAAGTCTCATGAGCCATCAAAGATCAACCTTTCAACAATAAAAGTTTGTTATGGGAATGCCTTGGTATTTCCCAGAAGGAATTTGAGGAGGTGGCGGAGTAAAGGGATGTCTGGGCATCTTTGCTTAGACTGTTTAATATTAATATTACTTAGGTCACATTAAAATGTCAGATGAATGGAAATTAGCTTTTGAAACAACCACATTGAACCATGACTACCCGTAACACCCAATGGATTGTCTAGACTAAAGCATCAGCATTTTTTCAGTCATTTACCAATTACATCTTTAGAAACCTTCGGAGAAACTTTGTGGCACTTTACATTAATAATTTCTTGACCTTTTCTCCTAATTTTAAAATTCATATTAAACATGTTTTAAACACATTTTTAGAGGTTATCAGGAGGCTAAACAAATTTGTACCAACAAGACAAATATGAATTTCATAGGATTCAGTGTTGTTAACAGGTGACAGGATTTCTAATTTAGCCTTATCAATGGACTCTTCTAGGTTAATTACTGTAATTAGCACACACATGGCTATTTTTGTTATATATTACTCTTGTATTATAAACAACTATATACTGTGGCTGCAATTACTGCATTAACAAAAGGTCTTACCAGAAGTTATGTCTAAGTTGTGAAACCAAATGTTTCTTTGCTGCTTTAAAACTTTATTCACCATTGCTTCATTTTTGCATCATGTTGACCAATCACTACCTTTGGAGATGAATGCATCAAATGTTATGGTAAGTTATATATTATTACAAAAAACTCTTGAGGCTTAAAATGCATTGGCTTTTCTTTACTTTTCCAAATAAATGCTTGCATAAAAAGTATTTAGATAAGTAATGTATTAGACATACCATTAACTTTGGAGGACTGGATACAGTACTAGAGGGTGATCGACACCCTTTTATGAGTTTAGTTTGTGCAGTTGGAAGACAACTAAGAGGCTAAATCACATACAGGTATAGATTCCTACAATATGATTTCAATGAATTGAAACCTGATCCTGAGGGTATTTTTCCCAGTGAAAAATGCTGTATTCCAATGTATAAATTTGCTGAATGTGAAGTTATAGTTCTCACAGTCCCTTTTTGGATGGACCCTATTGATGTTGTTATGTAGGTGGATTAATTTCCAATTATGTCACTTTAAATTTTATATTAATCACCTGTCATTCAAGTATTACACGTCCAAAAGAACTTACTTACAGATACAGTGCATCCGGAAAGTATTCACAGCGCATCACTTTTTCCACATTTTGTTATGTTACAGCCTTATTCCAAAATGGATTAAATTCATTTTTTCCCTCAGAATTCTACACACAACACCCCATAATGACAATGTGAAAAAAGTTTACTTGAGATTTTTGCAAATGTATTAAAAATAAAAAAAATTGAGAAAGCACATGTACATAAGAATTCACAGCCTTTGCCATGAAGCTCAAAATTGAGCTCAGGTGCATCCTGTTTACCCTGATCATCCTTGAGATGTTTCTGCAGCTTAATTGGAGTCCACCTGTGGTAAATTCAGTTGATTGGACATGATTTGGAAAGGCACACACCTGTCTATATAAGGTCCCACAGTTGACAGTTCATGTCAGAGCACAAACCAAGCATGAAGTCAAAGGAATTGTCTGTAGACCTCCGAGACAGGATTGTCTCGAGGCACAAATCTGGGGAAGGTTACAGAAAAATTTCTGTTGCTTTGAAGGTCCCAATGAGCACAGTGACCTCCATCATCTGTCAGTGGAAGAAGTTCAAAACCACCAGGACTCTTCCTAGAGCTGGCTGGCCATCTAAACTGAGCGATTGGGGGAGAAGAGCCTTAGTCAGGGAGGTGACCAAGAACCCAATGGTCACTCTGTCAGAGCTCCAGAGGTCCTCTGTGGAGAGAGGAGAACCTTCCAGAAGGACAACCATCTGTGCAGCAATCCACCAATCAGGCCTGTATGGTAGAGTGGCCAGACGGAAGCCACTCCTTAGTAAAAGGCACATGGCAGCCCACCTGGAGTTTGCCAAAAGGCACCTGAAGGACTCTCAGACCATGAGAAAGAAAATTCTCTGGTCTGATGAGACAAAGATTGAACTCTTTGGTGTGAATGCCAGGCGTCACGTTTGGAGGAAACCAGGCACCGCTCATCACCAGGCCAATGCCATCCCTACAGTGAAGCATGGTGGTGGCAGCATCATGCTGTGGGGATGTTTTTCAGTGGCAGGAACTGGGAGACTAGTCAGGATAAAGGGAAAGATGACTGCAGCAATGTACAGAGACATCCTGGATGAAAACCTGCTCCAGAGCACTCTTGACCTCAGACTGGGGCGATGGTTCATCTTTCAGCAGGACAACGACCCTAAGCACACAGTCAAGATATCAAAGGAGTGGCTTCAGGACAACCCTGTGAATGTCCTTGAGTGGCCCAGCCAGAGCCCAGACTTGAATCCGATTGAACATTTCTGGAGAGATCTTAAAATGGCTGTGCACCGACGCTTCCCATCCAACCTGATAGAGCTTGAGAGGTGCTGCAAAGAGGAATGGGTGAAACTGGCCAAGGATAGGTGTGCCAAGCTTGTGGCATCATATTCAAAAAGACTTGAGGCTGTAATTGCTGCCAAAGGTGCATCGACAAAGTATTGAGCAAAGGCTGTGAATACTTACGTACATGTGATTTCTCAGTTTTTTTATTTTTAATAAATTTGCAAAAACCTCAAGTAAATGTTTTTCACGTTGTCATTATGGGGTGTTGTGTGTAGAATTCTGAGGAAAAAAATGAATTTAATCCATTTTGGAATAAGGCTGTAACATAACAAAAGGTGGAAAAAGTGATGCACTGTGAATACTTTCCGGATGCACTGTATTTCTGCTGGACTCTTTTTGGGCCTGATATGTGAAGGTCTGTGAAATTTTTAGTAGATCCAAGACCCTGCAATGATGTACACAACATTTACTTCAATCTTTGCCTGCCCAAAGGTGGCATTTGACACATATCTTTTGATTTCCTTCGTGATTTTGCAGGATATAGAGTGATGTTAGCTGGGGTAGATGATTCTCTAAGGTAACACATTTTTTTCCCTGTAAAAGAAATTTTTCTGACAAAAAATTGTATTTGCAATGAGTTTAAAAAGGGAGCTCCAGTTTATTTCTTGATTTTGAAATGCTTTTTGTGCACAATTATAGCATCGGGGCGAGTCTCTTTTATGGATCTCATCCTCTGTTTAATACAGGGAATTAATCAAGAACTTTAAAAGTTTTTATGGGAGAGTGTTACTCATGTTCAGAACAACTTGATTGTTACACGTGTTTGAACATGGCAGGAATACTCACAATTCCTCCTGTAAAATTTAAGTCAATTTATGGTTAAAAGTCTCTGATTCGCTGTGTGGCTTGAAGCCACTCAGAAGTACCATAGGTGATTTGTAAAATTCATAATGTAAGACAAATGTGTGCTAGAGTAAGCAGAAGGACCTAGAAGTTCATTTCAATGTTAAATCAGATTCAGAATAGGACTGTTCAGAGAGTCTGGTAGTCCACCAAGTATTGCATTTGCATGCACCTTTATAATTATTAGCTATCCATTAAGTAGTATCATAAAAAAAATTAAAATGTGGAGTATGATCTGTTACATGCAATCTAGTATTGTCCAGTGTTTTTGGGGTGCACACATCATTTAATTTTTCTTTCCTCAAGACGGCATAAACCATGTTACCAAGAAAAACCTTTTTCCTACCTCAAAAATGACTGACAGTCATTGGGAGTATGAGGGTACATAATTTCTTCAATTCTTAGTGATTTACAGTTTGCTTGTACTATCTAGTGGATTGGCAAGATAATGAAGAAGGACAGATTTCATGTGCTCCCACTGCAGATTTTCATGAATAATTGTTTCTGTTTTTATTTTGCTTTGTTTGCTAGTGGTCCTGGAATATCTGCACGCACAATTAAATGAAAAAATTACTTTTGTAATCCACCTTATTATATATACTAAAATAATTATAATATTCTTTTAGCCTGGTGCTAAAATCCTCAACTTTCTATTAGTTAACGTTGATACTGTACCTGTTGTCAGTAAACAAGTAAAGGTTATAATTAAAAGTACAGTAAATATAATCTAAATATCTCAAGCAAATAATTACCAAAATGCAAATTAAGATTCTTTTCTTCATCAAAGACATGTTCTAACAAATTAAAAATTTTTACATTCTGCTTGATTTCTTATTAGTTTAATTAGTCTTTCCCTAAATACAAAGTCTTAATCACCAAGTACAAGGGAATCACTCAGATATAAAGAAAGGTGCTCTGGTATCCTAAAATTGAACATGCATGTTTATCCATATCAGCAATACCCATTGTTAAATTTTTTAAATTAGTTTGGCTAAAAGGAAGCTGGGACCAGGAAACAGAGCACTGTAGACTATGGCAAAGGTGAGTTGCATAAAAACAAGCAAGGTCAAAATACTACAAATTCCTGATAAAGCAAATCACCAAAACTTAGAGACACCAACTAAGCCTCCAAGAACAATTCCTAAAAAAATTGAATGTTAAGATTTTCTTGTAACTGCCTTTTAGGTTCCAGTAACACTAAACAAAGAAACAGAGAGCTGTTTTTTAAAAGTGATCAAATAGAAATACTGACATTGTGCACCACAATCTAATATTCCTTTATTATCTCTCTCTAGATAGATAGATAGATAGATAGATAGATAGATAGATAGATAGATAGATAGATAGATAGATAGATAGATAGATAGATAGATAGATAGATAGATAGATAGAATCTATATGTATTTATATATAATAATTTATTTATTTATTTGTAGCCAGAAATCCACAAAGGAAGTAAATGAATTGCATATCTTCAAATTGTTTTTTATTTCTAAGCTTTCAGCTCCTATCAGGAATCATCATCAGTGCAAAATGATCCAAGGAATCCAAGGCAATATCTAGCAGATACGGAGGGGAGGGGAGGTGGATGTGCCTGCATATGCTGAGTTCGTATCCAAATGTCTGTTAATGGTGTTTTCATTGGATAGCCACATTTCAGCCAGATCTCTGCCACTTTTAGCATTAGCCTCGAATTTTACTTTTTATAACAAATAATACAATATATTTGCATAATGTTAAAATTATCAAAACCCACAAAAAACCTATAAATACCCTTAGGCATGATGCCTTCATAATCCAGAGCCCCCAAACATCTGCACTAATTACCAGAATGCAAAAACAAATGAAGGATTAATTTTGATACAAACAGGATCTCAGACAAAATGTGTTTTTCTCCAAAAACAAAAGCAAAGTTTGCTTGTTCGCTTGTGTTTACTAAACAACCCGCCAGCCAAATAACTGCAGTTATTGTTACAGTTTCATCAGAATTTAAATCCTCTTCAGTTGCTTGATAAGGATTCGTACTTACTGGTTTTCTAATGGAAGAAATGAAGTATCTACTGTGGAGGGTGTAAGAGACAGTGACAGACAGACAATGATAAAGATTTGGGGCACCCCCCTGGTGACCACATTTATTTGAAAGCAAAATTAGGCAAGAAAATAAACAATAAACATGTAGACGTCTTTTCAGACACAAGATCTCAAAGTGAACTGAAATAAGATGTTAGATCTTCTGATTTTGATTACTTCAGGTGGGCAGACACTGGAAGTGACATCAGTGGTGATAAAGCTGTTAATCTTCCAGTCTGCAGAGTGAAGAAGAGAAAAGACATTATTGCACAGTGCCCACCCTAGGAGCAGCGGGGTATTGCCATTACAAGAGCCCTTAAGCTGTCCCCTATGCGCAAGTGCATGACAAGGGATATGAACGTACTGCCAGATCCCAACAGCTAACTGCATCTACTGAATTTCTCTCCTTTAAGAAAACATAGAGACTAGAAAAATATATCCTCAATTCATCAGCCAGAAACCCTTTAAAATGGCCACACCATGATGGAGGACTGTCCCTCAGATGATAGATTTGTGCATAAGTGAAACTGCTGCTGTTGGCTCTGTTGTGGGCTTATTTGATGTGATACACACACATTATCCACACTTATATTACTTGAAAAGTTTTGTCTTTATATATTGACCTTTATTCTTAGATATAATTTACTATTCACATAGCATTTTAGAAATTAGAAGGAAATTCACCTTCTTCACATTTTAAGAAGCACTAAAGCATCATTGCTACCAGTTGAATGCAGTGAGACATATATGCGATGAGTTTAGATGTGACTCATAATAATCTAATCACATTATAAATATCTTAGAAGATGGTTTATTACAGTCACAAACATTCAGCAAAGATTTATTATTTCTAATACTTTCCCAGTTCTTTTACACTTTAGGACTTATTGCAATCTATTTTTGTCACACTCTACATCTGAGTGACTGGGAGTGCAGTGCCATATTGAGAGAAAAATGATTACACGAACAGCCCAAAATTAATTCCAGTCATGTTCTCCCAACACTACATTGCATGCAACCAGCAGAGAGCTTCTAAAATTTAAGAAACAACATGCTGGGAAAAAAGATTTACAAATAATCCACAAACTTGAAAATTATGAATACACTGCAAGATTCTGCTAGGTAAAAAAAGAGAATTATAAACACATCTTTGGACTTTTAAATGCTATGTTGGACTATATTTAAATCTTGAATTTATAAACAAATGGATGAAAGAGAAATTGAGGAGTTGAAAACTCCAGATAGAGATATCCCGGCCCTATGCATCCACAGCCTTTGTGGGATTCCAGAGGCCCACAGAATGCCAGTTCTTGTTTTTCCTCTTGCTCTTTTAAATAGGATATTGTTCTTTTGATTAAGACAAAAACTTTAGTGGCAAAATTCTGATATTTAACATACTGAAATACCATATAGTGAAAATTGTCTTTGTAGAATGTTTAATTTCACATACAGTTTCCCGGAACTGCCCCTAAGTTTTGTGGATTTTCAAGGTTTGTTTTTTTTGAGGTGAAAAGCAAGTAATATTGCTCCCCATGGTTTATTCCACAACTAAAACTACCTCAGCAGTCTTCCAATGCCACATCAATCTTTCATGGCTCTTTCCATGCAACTTCATGTGCTCTCGTCTGTCATGTGCACATTCACCCTAATGGCTGCACCTCACACCTCATTTGTGGTCACAGGTACAACCATCAGCAGTGCATAAGTTCCTCTAAAGTCCATGCATGTAAAAGCCCACAGCCTCCTTCTCTTTTCACATTCTGCCTCAGAATTCAAAGTTTCATGCTTTTGCACATAGAGAAAGAGGTTGTGAAGGAAATTAAAACATATGTGATAATGGGATGACTTTTACTTGTGTGTTTTTGCAAAGTAAACTGTATGTTTCATTGTGAATTTAATTTGCTTACCACTAGTTGTAACCTTTCTACTAGACACATCTAAAACCAACATAGCTTTCATTTTCTTTCTGTATGTTCAGTATGTTCTTTGCCAAATGATAATTATAAAAAATAATATATATTATATTGTGGGATTTTTGTTGTAATTAAATGTTTCAAATGCTCATTGCAGATAACTACTTGCTATGAAAGGAACCCTTGACTTAAAATCAGACATAATTACTGTAGTGCTTTGAATGCAGTCAGTTGCATTCTACAGTTCTGACTTCAAATTTCTTTTGGGAACCAAGGGATAGCATTCACAGCTTATATAAGAATCAACAGGAAAAGGTCACTCCTTATTAACTATACATAATTATTCTTTCTGTTTTTATATAATTCTATTTCTTACGTAGTAGTTATAGTAGTCATTTAGAATATGTAATCTACCTGAATATATGCATATCCAGGCCCAGCCAATACTTGGATGGGAGATCATCTAGAAAAAGCTTGGGTTGATGCTTTGGTTACTGCTGGTGGAGGTGTTGGTGAGGTCAATAGGCGACACTTACCCTGTGGTCTGTGTGTGAATCCCAATGACACAGTGTAGTGACGGTGACACAGTGCTACAAAAATGGTGCCGTGCTTCAGATGAGACGTAAAAAAGAGGACTCTCTGTGGTCATAAAAGATCCCTATGCATCCCTCATGAAAAGTAGGACATTTCCCGATGTCCTGGCTAAATTACCACTACAGTCTGGGCATTCTGGTCCCCCTAATCATCCTATGTCCCTAATTGGCTATTTATCTCTATTTATCTCCCTTCACCATGCTTCAGATAAGAAGTAAATAGCTAAGGTGTGGTGAATGTACTGCTGCAAGAATGGCTGCTGTCCCAACATCCACATGGATGCTGCACATTGTTGGTGGTTGAAGTGGTAAAGCTCTTTGAGTTTGAGAAAAATGCTATATAAATGTAAAGAATTATTATTATTGTCATAAGTACAGAATACAGTATTAGCCTTGTTTGCATAACCAACCAACCGCAGCACGTCACCACTCTTTCTCCATTATAAACATGAACATATTAAAACATGTAACTCAATATTATTCATTTGAAAATTAAAATCAGCATACCTGATGTATTCCTTACCTGTATTTTCATAGAAATTGTTCAGTGACGTTCTTTGTAACAAAGCGTAACAAATTTTAAATGGATCTTCTGTACTTGCAGTGATTGTCTGAGATTGTTTCTTTTCAATCCAATATGCACATCTTTTACTGTTAATTTATATAATCCTTACCACAAATTTCTACTATAAATTCTTATGAACACACAATGGGTTGATTGTCCAGATTAATAAAATTAAAGTGAAAATTACCAGAAGATTGAACACATGAAGGAAGAGTCAAAAAAATCAAGTCTAAAGAAGACACTGGAGTCTGAATGCTAGTAAAGACAGAAGAAAGTCAAACAACCATATCAGTAACAAAATCAAATGTACAAAGTAAAGCAGTCTTTCTTCTTAGAAGCACCTTTCTCCTCCCACTACATTAAGAAAAATTTTCAAAAGTAAGACAAGAGACCCAAAGGTACGATATTTTGCAGTATCACACTATCAACTTATCTGTGTGGAACAAAATTACGGTACTGAACACCTAAGTTGGGTATGTACCTGGGGCAATTTTGTTTTAATTTTGAAGGAAAAACTAGGAGTTAACAGAAACAAAGTCTAATACATACCAAGAGGAGCAAACCAAACCAAACATCAAAGACAGAATACACAACAAATGTATTATCAAAGGAAAAAACAAAGTTTGTAATAATAATTTATTTTTCTTTATCTTATTTATGCTTTCTTTCTGTAAAGTTGATCCAAAGCTTAAAAATCGTGTGGCTGTGTGCCATCATTTTATATACGCAGAGTGTACCAAAATAGTGTATTATGTGATCTCTACATCATATGCTAAAGCCATAGTTCCTGCAAAAAATGTGCACAGAGTCACAAAATGACAGATATCACAGAACACAAAATGGCTTCACCGGAATAATAACTTTGTAAATTAGACAGTGAAAGTATATGTGCAAAACTCTGTAAATTACACAGTTTGAGCAAGAAGGTTAAAGAAACTGAAATTCTTTTCAATTTGTCACATGACTCCTGTGCCATATGATCAGAAACAAATATAGAAAATATACAACATAAACAGTGTAGCCACTGTGAGAGACTAGCAGCGACTTTTCAAAAGCAGAGCACAAAATAATGTTGCCAAAATAATTATAAAAAAAACATAAAAACACAATTTAATATCCCAAAAAATGACACTATAAAATAGGATGTCAATTTTCTGAGCCATTATGCAAAGAAGTGACACTATGGTAGAAGCCTTATACCCAGAAATGACCAAGGTGACCAACAAATACAAAAACAGAAGATTTATTAAATAGCCACATGCTAGAGAGGGATAAATACTGAGAGAACACAATGTAGCAGATAAACATGTGAGTCAAAGTGAGCAAACCTGTGCAGGTGTTTACCACTGTCTACTACAAGTGGTGGCTGGCCAACTTGTCTACCCTGAAGTGCTATAAACATTTCTAATCTCACTTCCAATCTTTCTCTCTCTCTCTCTCTCTCTCTGTAACTTAGACTGTTTCTTCCACTTGTTAAACATGCGCATTAGAGGATCACCTTTCAGGTTCGTCATGGGTATGTACTTTCACTCCGGTACAGAAAGGGGTGCTGTCTCTAAGAGTATTATCTCTTTTCTCATACACAGCACTGAGGCAATGCTTCATGAGGACAACTGACTCCACCCCATTTAGTTGGAGTCCTTTAAAAGCCAACAACCAACAGACCAAACCAACATTCGGACCAGCACCGAACGAAGGACAGAGCACCACCAAGCCATTGGGCAACCACTGCCTACTGTTTTTGATTTACTTTTGCGCCATTGTATGCATGTTTTTCTTTCTATGCCAAAGGCATTTAAGTAAATGAGACGATATAGCTGACACCCCAACAATTTTTGGGCTTCTTGTGTCTACTTGACCACACTCTCTACAGTTCAGCTGTATCCCAGACTCACTTTCCAGCTTCATGATCAGCTTAGCTTTAATCCCACTGATTACTTCCATGCAAGCTCAAGCTGGGGCCAGGGGCAGCTCTACTATTTTAACAGGGACAACAGGCTAGACTTCCTTCTAGCAGCCGCTGGTGTCCCTGCCCATTTAAACTGTTACCTCCCCTTAAGAAAGGAACCTTTCTAAGGCAGCCTTTTAGGTGACTTACCACCTTAAGGAAACAAATCAGTTCCTGCTCTCACAGTTGGACACCATGTGCTATGTGGCAGTTAGTTAACTTTCTGTTAGTCCTCCTCAGTCCTTTTTCTTTAAAGTAATCTATTGCTATTAATGCCAGTCAAAGTCCACACAGAGTCCCTTGAGTTAGCAAAATGGCATTTCTTGGAATCCAAGTGTTATGGAGCACACACCTTTTGAGTTACATAAATTGCATCACTTGGTGTCCAAACTGTGGAGTCAGTATTATTATTTTGAGGTGCAGAAAGTGAGGTCAACGGTTCCCCACTGTGTTTCAGAGTATGAGTGTCTTTAGTTAACAAAAGGTGTCACTCTGTGCTCAAAATGAAGATTTTGCACCAAATGACTTACATAAACGGTGGCCCTCATTGTCCAGAGCGTGCACCTCTTAGTTTTCATAAGCGGTGCTATATAAAAAGATCCTGATAAAAAATTTGAGGAAAGTAAGTCACATGTAAGAAAAAGAATCATTGGATGTACAAATTTGCGAGCACAAAATTCACAGACAAAGTAAAATGCAACAAATTAAAAAAAAGATTATGGTGTGCAGGTATTCACAGGATAAACTCATGGTGAATTTATGAAACACATTGGAAACTGGCTGAGCAGAATAAACACGAGGGAAGCGCAGCAGTAAGCACTTTTGTTGAAGGGCGAGCCAAAAATTAATCATCAATCTATTTTAGTTGACCATTTTTGACTATTTTTGTTTCTCATTTTAACTAGAGGGCTCTGTCCCCTGCTCACTTCACTTGTCAACCCCCAGGCAGGTGCTATGCGCTAGCCACTTTGTGGATCTGCCACTCACGTATGGAGGTATTTGTTGCGTTATACGTTTTTGTTCTTTTTGGCTTTGAAATTAACACACAAATTCTTTTTAAACTTACACTTTTACTGCAAAACCTCAGTAAAAACAATTTTTTGAATTAACTTTTCATCAATATCGCATTGAATTTTGATTCCGTGTTTGGACTTGCATCGTGATGATGTAACGTATAACTACCCGTGAGTGAATATCGTTTCTTTCTCTCTAATAAATAAACCGACTTTTTCGAATGTTTGTTCTTGTGATTTAATTGTCATAGCAAAAGCCATTGTAATGGGAAACTGTAAACGTTTTAATATGAATGGCATATCAAGATCTCCTTTGGTGTCTAATGTTATCCGCGGAAGATGTACTACATTACCTTTCTTGTCACCTGTTAAAATTTTACATGTCATTACCGTGTAACCGATCGACCATTTTCACTTTAATTTGTTTGACTTCATCGTTTCTCTGTGCTAGGATTGCCCGTGTACTCATTTCTTCTGTTGATAACCCTTCGGGATGAAATTCATCAATAAGATTTGGACATCATAAGTCTTCTTTTATTAGGAACTTAAATTAATGAAAACGTAAAAATTTATAAGAGCTAAGAACACAGGAACTGTGTCTGACAAAAGCATTCACACAAATGAGAGGTGACTGGACCGTGGGCATGCTTGTAAATGGTTGAGAGGAGGGCATGACTTGACAAAATCTCTTGGCAAAAGTCTCGTCTCATGGAACTTTAAAAAATCTCTTGGAAAAAGTCTTGTCTCAAGATTTTTTTTTATAATAGAGAGATTTTATTTTTGTTTTGTTTTTGTTTATATTTGCTGTTTGGCCTTCACATGATGAGACTTGCTCACCCTTTTTGGATTTGGGCCAGAGGCGTGACCATGAGGGGGCTGGGGTGGGCACTGCCTCCCCAGAGACAAGCCGTGCCCACCCTGCGAAATGCTCTGTCTGTCCAATGAAAACCCTGGAGAAGAATAACATTTGATTTTCAAAACTGAGTTGCTTTCCAATCGGCCTGTTTGAATTTGGGGCGTATCCGTCAGTGTCTCCTCCACTAGACAGGCACCGTGATGCTCACAGTTCACTTCACCGAACATTTTGCAGCACGTTTTGAACTTGTTGACCGCATTCTTTAATTAAAACAGCGTATACGTTCCATTCTTCTTTTATTTTCTGGTTGGTAACACCAAAGGCTATGCATAGGTGGCTTATTAAAAAGCAGACATCTTCAACCTCTGTCCCTCTGCAAGCTGCTGGCTCCACGGTTGAGCCCAGCACCACTGCTACCAACACTGAGCACAGCGCACCCACACCCGAACTGAAACTCCAAAAGATGTAGATAAGCCTACACAATCCGCCAGCTCTGCGCCCGTGCCGGGTACTCCAAACCTCTGCCGTCAACAAAATATACAGTCCGGTCTGCCTGACTTAAATATGCCATCCCAGCCCATTTTAATTAATTATCCCAAGCGCGCATTTGGAAAGACACTCAGATGTTTTAGTGCATGCTGGTATCAGTCTCAACCATGGCTTGAATATTCTGTTGTCCGTGATGGCCGCTTTTGCTTTGCCTGCCGCAAATTTAGTGTTTCCAGTTCGGACCGCGAGGACATATTCACCAAACACAGCTACACTAATTGGAAAAAAGCTCTAGAAAAAGACGGTGGCGGCTTCCACAAACACGCGTCTAGTATCCCGCACGTCAGAGCCATGTCTGCATCACAGCACTCATCATTGGTGTGTCTTCTGCTGCATGCGAAAGCTCTTTCTCTACTTTGAACCGCATTCTCACTCCACTCCGCCGAACAATGTTGCATTCAAGGAAGAGAAATTTAGTCATTCTGGCACATGAGAAAAACATCACAGAAAATCTAGACATGAATGAATTTATTTCAGAATTTGCCAAGAGTAACCGCAGACTGGTCCTAGATAATATCCAGGTTAAACACTGGAAACTGATGTCCTATAGCCTCCCATGACTACAATAAGAAACGTTTCTGTTCTTGCTCTCATATGTTGTACACATTTGACTTTATTGATATTTATCTTGTAGATGTAGTTCTATATTTGTTCACAAAAAATAATAATACAAGTTCCATTGCCTCTGTTAATTTTATTGAACAATAGGTTATGATTTATGCCACAATTTTTGCTTTTATATGTTATATAAAACTGTTGTTATTATTATTTGACGTTATTATTATTTGACCCCCCTACAAATATGGCGATGGATGGATGGATATTTTTTGCCCCCCCAGACAAGCCAAATGCCCACCCACACATGATGTTCTGGTCACACCTCTGATTTGCACTCTTTAAGGCTGCATGTCACTAAGCGGTGTGCAATGTGTGGTATCATACCATCTTAATTAAGGCTGACTCACATACTTTTGCATTGTCCTTATTTGTCATAGAGAATATCTTAAATAAGTGAAAACTAGTTTCTCTACCAATATATTTCCAAGTTTTTTTTATTTACTTTGGTATTTGAATCTAACGGCAAAGCTCTCAGATTATCAATCAGTCTACATCCCTGTCCTCACCTATGGTCATGAGCTGTGGGTAATAACCGAAAGAATGAGATCACGAGTACAAGCAGCAGAAATTAGGTTTATTCACAGAATGGGTGGGCTGACACTCTGTGATAGGTTGAGAAACTCAGCAATGCGGGAAAACTTCAGAGTAGAGCTAGTAAAGGTGGTTTTTGGCATGTTGTAATAATGCCACAGGAATGGCTCCATCTAGTGCTTCTCCAGACATATACCATTTGGTGGAGGCCCTGCAGCAGACTCAGGGCATGCTGGAGGAATTATATGTCTTGGCTGGCTTTGAAACACCTTGGAATTCCCCAGGAAGAGCTGGAATTTATAGCAGGGGACAGGGAAGTCAAGGATGACCTGCTTGGCCTGCTGCCACCATGACCTTCACCAAGAAAAGCAGATGGGAAGATGGGATGAGGTGTTATGTGACTTTTCTTGTGTCTGACTTTAAGCATGACTTTGCTCTGTTGTTCTGGTTGTATATCTTTGCAAATCCTGTGTATGAGCTTTTCTTATTCCTGAGTACTCTTTTTTTTAAGTGTACTGGCTGACTAACATTATTATGACCAGAAGATGCAAGGTTAGAGACAAGCCAAGGTCAATCCTTTTTATTTTATTTGAAGAAAATAGCATTGCATACAATCAAATTGACTTATACAACAAATGACTTCACAGTCAAAATAGAAAAAAATGAAGAAAATAAAGAGCAAAATCAGAAAATTAAAAAAAAAACAAAGCAGGAAGAAAAAGAGACAAAACCTAACAGAAGAAAGAAAGAAAGAAAGAAAGAAAGAAAGAAAGAAAGAAAGAAAGAAAGAAAGAAAGAAAGAAAGAAAGAAAGAAAGAAAGAAAGAAGAGGCAAGAGCAGGGGCAAAAATAGTTTAAAAAAGCATATACTGTATTAGCTGCTTCCCACTGATTTTCTAAGATACTAATTGAAAGGTCCTCTCCCCACTGTACCCTAGGATCTTTGAAAGGATGAGATTTTGAGATGTTTTTATATATTACTGAGACACCTTCAAGAGTCTTCAATACTGATCAGTATTTCTTCCTTAATAGAAATGGGTGAGGAGTGTAGAAAATTGGGTAGGTTTCCTTTAGCAAAATCTTACCAATTTTTCACCACACTATAGCACAATCAAGAAAAAAATCAGTCAAAGTTCAAAGCAAGGTTTAATTAACTGGGATTAATAAAAATAATTTAGCAAACAAATAGGAGATTTATCTTTCAGACTTGGATACCAAAGGACAATCTTTATTGTATTCCCCAGATTACATCACAAATTAGCACATTACAGAGAATTCGGGCAATGGTGTGTGTCCAAGTCAAAAAGGTTTTGTTGTAAAATTAAAAATAAAACTGAACTTTTGACAAAGGCAAGCTACATAAAAATAGACTCCAAATTTAGAATTCTTTATGTTCAAAACCCCATATTCAATATGTAGATTGATAATAATGTAATAATGAAAGGTACAAAAAATGTGCTCAAATCATAACACTAAGCTCTCCATAACCTACTACCACACTTAGGCTTAAATATGAAGCTAAGAAAACTTATGATTTCCTTTGCAAAATGTCAAATGTGGCACAACACGCTTCATTGATTAAATTTGTCTTCACTGTGAGTGCATCCCTCCCTCTCCTTACTGGGGTTACCTCTGCACTGTCTCATCCTTTCCTGCCTGCAATTTCCCTGTCTCTTGGTCTGTTTTCTGTAATATGAATGACTAAAGCAGGAATCACTACAGTATTAATAGGTGAGATGTGCTTACTTAAAAGTTAATAGTAAAAGTGAGAAAGAAAGGGCTAATTACTCCTCAGTGAGCTGTATGACATACCACTCCGTCTGTGTATGGTGGCACTTAGCCAGTGGTTGCAGGCACCAAGTGCCAGTGAATTCTTGATCTTTACATTGCTTTTTTGGGTAGCTCACTGTCGTTAGAAGGATGTCACAGTCATTAGCTTGAATTCATATGCAGGTTTGCTGTTTTCAGAGGCTCTCCTGAAGCTGGCTGTCAAGATGCTCATTTGCATGATGGAATGCCAGCTCATTCTCTTGGTGACTCTCCTCCAGGCTGATGTCATATCTCAGCACCATTACAATATGTGAAGCTGAACTGAAACCAGAGTTATCATAGTAGAAATTGAGTCAATAGATCCTGATATAAAATGTCATTTTTTCAAGAAGTTGAATTTAAAGCAGCTCATACCAATTCAACGTCAATATCATCATGCAAAACAAGGACAACAGTAATCAGCTTACCCCGATACCCTACAATCAATTTAACACAGAAATATAGATAGATAGATAGATAGATAGATAGATAGATAGATAGATAGATAGATAGATAGATAGATAGATAGATAGATAGATAGATAGATAGATAGATAGATAGATAGATAGATAGATACTTTATTAATCCCGATGGGAAATTCACATTCTTCAGCAGCAGCATACTGATACAATAAATAATATTAAATTAAAGAATGATAATAATACAGGTGAAAAAAACAGACAATAACTATGTATAATGTTAAATATTAACGTTTACCCCGCCTGGTGGAATTAAAGAGTCGCATAGTTTGGGGGAGGAACGATCTCCTCAATCTGTCTGTGGAGCAGGACAGTGACAGCAGTCTGTCGCTGAAGCTGCTCTTCTGTCTGGAGATGACATTATTTAGTGGATGCAGTGGATTCTCCATAATTGATAGGAGCCTGCTGAGCGCCCTTCGCTCTGCCACAGATGTTAAACTGTCCAGCTCCATGCCAACAATAGAGCCTGCCTTCCTCACCAGTTTGTCCAGGCGTGAGGCGTCTTTCCTCTTAATGCTGCCTCCCCAGCACACCACTGCGTAGAAGAGGGCGCTCGCCACAACTGTTTGATAGAACATCTGCAGCATCTTATTGCAGATGTTGAAGGAAGCCAGCCTTCTAAGGAAGTATAACCGGCTTTGTCCTTTCTTGCACAGCGCATCAGTATTGGCAGTCCAGTCTAATTTATCATCCAGCTGCACTCCCAGATATTTATAGGTCTGCACCATCTGCACACAGTCACCTTTGATGATCACTGGGTCTATGAGGGGTCTGGGCCTCCTAAAATCCACCACCAGCTCCTTGGTTTTGCTGGTGTTCAGGTGTAGGTGGTTTATAGACATTCTTACAATCTTAAGGTCAAAACTTTAATTTCACATGCCTCACTTCTTGTACATAATATGTTTTATGAAGTCTGTTAATTCTGGTTTTATTTAACCTAAGCTCTCAGACTGCAAGAGAGTGCATAGAAGGTGAATGGGGTGTGATGAGCTGGCAAAGATCTTAATACCTTTACATTTTAGTTTGCAAAGCAGGGTTAATCAATAGGGAAAAGGTGGACAACTTTAGATGCGGTTGAAAGAAGTTAGCTACTTCTCACTACCTTCAATAATTTAGTTGAATAAAATAATTATTGGTTTCTGTTACTCTCCTGACTTCTTTAACTGTCTCAGAAGGAGCAGCCTGTGATGGGCTTTCTTGACCATAATAGATATGATGACCATTCATTTTAAAATAAAGGATAAAATCCAGGATCAAAAAATTCTCCATTATCCTGACAACCTGGCTATTGATGGAAAGAGATGAAGTCACCTTCTGCCTCACTTAAAGTCCTCTACCAGGCAAACTGGTACCAATCCAAGTGTTATGGATTGGGAACAAGAGGGGAATAAACTCTGCCTGTAGAGTTTGCAAGTTCTCCCAGTATCTGCCTGGGCTGTTCTCCTGATACCCATCTTTCATTCCACATCCTAAAAATGTGCAATTCTGACTAATTTATATGACTGAGTGTTGGTTTGTGTATGTGACTGTGCACCATAGTAGACTGACACAATATTCAGGGTTGATGTATATCACGCACCCAATGCAAAAGGGATAGTTCATGGCTCCCCAGGATCCTAACATTGAATTAAGCAGCTTTGGAAATACATGGGTTAATAGATTTAATACATAGGTTTATAGGCACATTAGTAAGTTTGCGTATTTAGTAATGCTGCCTCACAAATCCAGGAGATAGTTTTTGACTTATCTGCCTGGTTGTTGTTTGTGTGAAGATTGCATGTTCTCCTTCACTCTGCTGATGCTTTCCTCCAGATGCTCTGGTTTCCACCCTCATCCAAAACACGTATGTGTGAGGTTATTTGTTGATTGTAATTTGGCCCCATGTGGTTGTTATTGGATGTTGGCCTAGCAGTGGACCTGCTGTGGACCAACAGGGGACACACCTGCAACCCAAATGCCCAACACGACAGGGAGAGACACCCCTTTATTTAGGAAAAGGAACTCAGAGCAGTCTCCAAGAATTGATACCCACAGTCACAAGTACTATAATAACACTGTCCCTTTCTTCCAGAGCCTTGCAGCCCCCTTCCTTCATCCACCTGCTTAAAACTAGGGCTGTACAACTCCTGCAGTTCCCACAGCTCCCCCTTGCGGCATCCACAGACTCCAACAGGACTGTGCTGGCAAATAGTAATTCCAACACAACCCTGCTTACAATCCGAGGTGCCATTGCAAACCGGGGGGCAGAGAGCATCACCCCGAAAGTTCTCTCCAACTGTCATTCTGCCTTGGAGGCATCCCAGCTGGGTAATGGCACCGGCCACCATCCGTCACACTGTCCAAGGACGGTTCATCCCTTGTGCCCAGTGCTCTAGCTCCATGATCTTGAATTTGATTAAAAGTGTTTGAGAATGTTAAGATAAAATTTTACCAAAGAACAGTCTTGTGCACATACATAAATAAGTGCTATCCATATATGTATTAATCTGTTTTTACATAACCTAACCTGCTTAAATCATTTAATGCACCGTAGAGGGAGAAATATGCAAATTGTTTCTAATCTTTCTTTGAGAAACATTGTTTTTAAACATTTCAATAATTTTCTTATGCATTTGTTGACAAACTGGAGATCCTCTGCCCATCTTTGCTCCTCATAGACTTAGCATTTCATGGATACTGCTTTTGAACCAAATCATGACTAAAATCACCTGTTGATATCACATCATTATTTAATTTTTACCTCATTACTGGCCCTAATTTGCTCCAGTCTCAGCTTCTCTTGGAAAATGTTGCAGGCCTGAAATGGCTGTATATTAACAAGGGAAATGACCAGACAAAACATGAAAAATCTTGGGTTCATACTGTTTGCAATTAAATAAAAGTCAAAGTCAGACACTGAATTATTTATTTTTCTAATTTGGTGTTCTATATTTTGTTTAATCCTGGTATGTGATATCCAATTAAAAATGTGACTACTTTATAAAATATGTCTCAAACAACAGAAAAATTATCTCTTTATGACTATTAAATGCCATTTAAGGCATTTTAGAGCATCAATAGTCTTGACTGGAGTAGAGAGGAAGAACAATCTCAACAGGCATTGCAGAAATTTATATCCATCCATCCATCCATTATCCAACCCGCTATATCCTAACTACAGGGTCACAGGAGCCAATCCCAGCCAACACAAGGCACAAGGCAGGAAACAAACCCTGGGCAGGGCATCAGCCCACCGCAGGGCACACACACACACCCACACACCAAGCACACTAGGGACAATTTAGAATCACCAATCCACCTAATGTCTTTGGACTGTGGGAGGAAACCGGAGCACCCGGAGGAAACCACACGCAGATACGGGGAGAACATGCAAACTCCATGCAGGGAGGACCCAGGAAGCGAACCCAGGTCTTCTAACTGCAAGGCAGCAGTGCTACCACTGCACCACCCTAGGAATTTATATACTGAAGCAATTTCTAATTTCTGGGAAGGCATTGGTCCTAATGTAGGATACAGAGAATAAACCTAACAAAAATCTTATTTTGTAGTTTGAAAGGTTCAATCTATTTATAAATGTATTTCTTTAAGATTTGTTTTGACTACAATGCTGTACTGGTGTGTCCAAAGAAAAAACAAAAAAAACATTTGCCTCCACTAATAGGGTGTGGGTGGTAAATATTCAGCCATACAGATCGTAGTTCCTTGATTTTTTCTTTCTTCATTTCAGTAATTATTATTCCAACAATCTATTGGATTTTTCTTTAAGAGAAATCAAATAATTTAGATGCCTGGCCCAATTTTATATGGCTTAAACAAGTTTAGTGATTTTCTTTTTAAATTGAAAGATTTAAAGTATTGATTATAGATTAAATTGGACCTTTTGACCTGGAGGCAGCTTGAGAAAACTGAAATTAAAGCAGAGTTATACCTACAGTACAAGTGCTCATTCACTTACTGTTTTTGCTTAACAGCTCAAATTCAGTGTGTGCAAAAACATCAAACATTAGATTTGATGGATCCAAATGTTAGTCAAAATCAACTGAAAATAATCGAGCAATACAAAGAAAGTGTGTCAGTGTCAAAAATAGTTAATTCTGTATAGAGATGGTGACCTTAGTTAATTTTCTGCAAATTAATTTAACAATTATTATTTATCTTGTTTGTTATTTTTTAATTATGGATAATCTGTCTTTTGGAAGGAGTTTGAAGGTAAAAGTTATTTTCATTCTAATAATTTCAACTTATTTTAATAACGAAAACAAACATTTAAAGACAACATTCTATCAGATGGTGATTAATTGCATACTGTGATTTTTCACTCGTGACTACTTTCATTTTTTATTTGCATAGTCACCATCTGGCTATTTGCAGGTACTAAAATAAAGGAAAACAGGAGAGGGATCCAGCTGGAGCCAGGGGTATGACATGTTTGTCTGTTTTCTCCACAGTGTGTAAGTTGCTAACTCCTTTGACCCTGACTTAACTCTATACATTGTTCGCCTTGAATTACCTCTTAAGCAAATCTTTATTACCTATTCTTGTGATTTTTGTTTTTTGATATTTTATTATCCTTTTGATTGTAACAAGCATCATCACTTATCAAGATGTTGTGTTAGACTTACTTCTAAGCCACAGGTTTTCATGGTTGCTCTCCCATGTGGGGTATTTTTGCACATCTGTTGGTATTTTCCTGAAACATTTAAGATGTTCTGAAGTTTTGAAGACAGATCTCCATTTTGGTACTGTGTAGGCCAAAGACTACCAATAGAATTTCAGGTCAGGATGCCTAAGGTGAGACCTATTCTAGACAGGGCAGGGAAGGCCCAGCCTGGTTTATGGGTGTTTTAGAAGCCTCACACTCCTTTGAACATTAGAACATTCTAGATGAGAACAGGCCATTCAGCCCAACAAAGTTCGCCAGTCCTATCCACTTATTTCTTCCATAAAAACATCAAGTCGAGTTTTGAAAGTCCCTAAAGTCCTACTGTCTACCACACTGCTTGGTAGCTTATTCCAAGTGTCTATTGTTCTTTATGTAAAGAAAAATTCCCTAACGTTTGTGCGAAATTTACCCTTAACAAGTTTTCAACTGTGTCATTTTAAAATAACAGTCTCGATCCACTGTACTAATTCCCTATATAATTTTAAACACTTCAATCATCTCTTAATCATCTTTTGCTTAAACTGTATAGGCTCAGCTCTTTTAATCTTTCCTCAAAATTCAACCTCTGTAGCCCTGGAATCAGCCTAGTCACTCTTCTTTGGACCTTTTCTAGTGCTGCTATCCTGCTGCTAGGAGTCCTTTTTCTAGTCTGGAGACCAAACCTGTACACAGTATACCAGATGAGGCCTCATTAGTGTATTATAAAGGTTGAGCATAACCTCCTTGGACTTGTACTCCACACATTGTGCTATATAACCTAACATTCTGTTAGCCTTCTTAATGGCTTCTGAACACTGTTTGGAAGTTAATAGCTTAGTGTCCACTCTAACTCCTAAATCCTTCTCATAAGGTGTACTCTCGATTTTCTGACCGCCCATTGTGTATTCAAACCTAACATTTTTACTTCCTATGTGTAATACTTTATATTTATTGACATTAAATTTCATGTGCCAAAAATCTGCACAAACCTGTATGCTATCCAAGTCCTTCTATAATGATATAACGGATTCCAAATGATCTGCTAATCCAACTATCTTGGTATCATCTGCAAACTTAACCAGCTTGTTAATTATATTCCTATCTAAATCGTTTATATATGTTGAAAATAGCAGCGGCCCTAGCACTGACCCCTTTGGAACACCACTCTTAACATTGGACAATTCTGATAAGTTTCCTCGCACCATCAGCCTCTGTTTCCTGTGTCTGAGCCAATTCTGTACCTATCTAAAAACATCACCCTGAACTCCCACTTCTTTTAATTTGATGCCCAGCCTCTCATGTGGCACTTTATCAAATGCTTTCTGAAAGTCCAGATAAATAATATCATCTGCTCCACTTTGATCATATCCTTTTGTTGCCTCCTCATAGAATTCCAGCATGTTAGTAAAACAAAACCTCCCTTTTCTGAACACATGCTGACTGTTCGGAATAACTCCTGTCCTTGCTGAGGTGTTGCTCAATCTTATCCTTAATAATACCTTCCATTAATTTTCCTGTGATGCATGTTAAGCTTACTGGCCTATAGTTGCTTGGATCTGCCCTGTCACCCTTTTTATATAATGGGATGATATTTGCTATTTTTGTGCACTCAGATCATAACAGTGTGATTCTGTTTCACTGTATGGCATCACTACTTGAAACTCCTCACCACCACCCCTGACATATTCTGCCACAAGAGTTGTTGGGAACAAAGTATCTTCTGATGACTTGGAACTTTCAGGAGAAAAAGGAGAAAATCATTTTTGGAATCCCACAATCAGAAAATTACTTCTTATCTTTAAAAGTGAGTAGTGAAATGATGTTTCACTGAAGAATTAGAGGAATATAGTAACAATTGTCACTGAAGGCCATTCCACAAGGGTCTTGTTTTATGTTTAAAAATAATCTACTATATTGAGCAATTAATTCATAAATTCATAAATGGTAGATGTTCTGCCTGCTACAAAGATATAATTTTCAAAACTTAGCACATTACCTTTAATGGCATACTGGCCATGTATTCTGCATACAAATAAAAGGTAGCTCTGCTTTTAATTAGTTTGTTCTCTTTGTACTGTAACTGTGGGTTTTTGGTGTAACCAAAGAAGTGACCTTTACTCTCACATGTTTTCCTTTTGTTTTTTTTTTTACCTAATTACTTGTGTGGGGAACAGCCTGGACACAGACAGATAGACATGATTTAAGCACCACAACACGTTTATTTACACTATTGACACAACCCAGTGCCGCAGCACCAATCACCCCAAAGTCCAGGCCCTCAATACAATGCCTTTTTCTTCTGGTCCAGCTCCACTCCTTTCTTTTCCTCCGAGCTCTGTCCTCTTCCACCCAACTCCAGCCAATGAATGGAGGGAGGCAGCCCCTTTTATACACACCTGAATGTGCTCCAGGTGCCTCCCGATTAGCTTCCGCCGGAACTCCCCAGTGTGGCGGAAGAACCTGCTGTGTACCCGGAAGAACTCCGGGTGTCCCTGGTCTTCTTCCCCCTAGCACTTCCAGGTGTGGCGGAAGTGCAGAGGGCCAGGGCTCCATAGGCATTGGGGCGCCCCCTGCCAGTGACCACGGGCCCCTATAGGGTTGAGCTTCTAAGCTCTGTTCCTTTGGTCCCCAAAGCCACCAGGCCAGTCGCCCCCACGTGGTCTGGTGGAGGCATAAGACCTCCTCTGGTCCTCCTGGGCATCCCGGCTGTGTACCACCCCCAGCCTCCTGTGACACTTGGTATGAGATAATTTAAAGTTGCACAGAATTCCTTCAATAAAGAGCTTTTTAAATCAATAGTTATTCATTATACTGAAAGACTAATGTGTGCATTACAGAATCATATAAAATGTTTTTTTTTGCCAGACCACCATTAATCATTAGGCAAAAGACATGTTCAGCAAGTCAAATAATCATTTCACAATATCTCCCTAAACCTTCAACTAAATAATAACAGGGAGTACCCAATTTCATTCTATGTCTCAACTTGGCTTATCTAAATCAGCATCAGCGCCCACATTATCAAGACAGTAGTGGGCAAAAAGCAATAAAATGATGTGATGTAATCCTTTCAGTGGAATGATATTGATGGTAGGCATAGTAAATGGAACATACACCATTTGGTAGAACCCAAATATTTCCTTCTAATATAAAAAACCTTCTCTGCTGAGCCAATAGAGATTTACTCTAGAAAGTAACAAAAAATTTGTTTCTATAAGCTACAGCATATACTGGAGGATATGATGTAATAGTGTATATTATTGAGTGCACAAAATGAGCCCAATATCCAGCTTTCACAGTCTGAGGTAAACAGACACCTAGTTGATTATATAACTGACTAGCCACTTTAGCAGCAATCAGTAATCTCAGCCAGTGTCATCAAGAACACAGACTGAGCTTTACCACCAAATGTTTCAGGATCTGAACCACCAGAATAGCTGACAACAAGTAAGTCAAAAAGTTCCATATCATAGGACCCATCACAAACAACAACTGGAACTAGAGAGGAACTCATGAAAATAACTGCTTTCATCATATGCGGTGAACTCAGGAATACATTACCACCAATTTCTAACCATAAAGATTCTGCACGGAGAAGATGACTTCAAAATTCAATAGATGCATACAAGAAGATCCATCATTTTTGGAAATAACTCAACAATGTCTGTGCTCAAGGCTGAAAGGATACTCAACAAAGCCAAAATGGTTAGGCCAAATAAATTAACAAGCTCGTATTTAACATTTGTAGGAAGTTCCAGGAAAACCTCACTGTCTTGGAAAGTTCTGTAAGAGTTATTTTCATTGCATAAAGTTCTATCACCAAATAAATGGTCAGAATTCAGAAATGGAATGAACTCAAGGAATCACATTCTCAGCAATGAGTTAAAAAATTCTGGAGTGGGATATTCAAGGAGGACAAAATAGTTACTGCTGGCTTTCACTTCAGACTGGAATAACTAATCAAAAAGAAGAGCCAGCAGTCATGACATCAGGATGGCCCTGCCTCCTGTGGCTCTACCCACAAATCACAGAAAATGGGGACAAATTCAAAAGGACAGAATGCAAATAACAAATGATAAGTGAAACTAACAGACATAAAAACAGAATAACTTAAAATTAAAAATTACAATAAGAATAAAATAAGCATACAGTAAATTCAAACATACAGTCCATAGCAGTTTTGTTTTAATATGAAGAATTCCTTTATGCCTTTTATGCTTTGTCACAGTTTCAGGAACTTGCACATTAAATCTTTTCTCTGTGTGGTGTAATAAAGTCTCAAACATAATTAAATGGTTGTGAAGTCTTCTAAAAGGACCATGAAGTCAGGTCAGGTATCTCACCAGTCTGTCCAAAAATACTCAATCCAAATCCAGCTACTTATTACTGCTAACTGCTAGCTTTGAACTAGCAGGCATCAAACAAGGAAAGCGGGTAAAATAACTATAAAAGTCACAGAATAAAGCACAATCTTCACAAGGGAAGGGTGACTATAAACCCCCAGCTTGAGTACAAACAGGCAAACAATGCATTTTTGTAAATAAAAGGATTTATTTGGAAAAAATAGTAAATAAGGCAAAAAGGAGTTGCTTGAAAGCCAATCCTACAGCAAACAAGACTAACCCAAAATAGTTCTCCTTAAATAGGAGCAAGAAAGTCAGAAACCAGAGAAACCAGAAAAACCCAAAGAAAATAGCAATTCTCACAATAACACATGCAATGGTGACCTGTTTGGAGATTGCTTAGCTCCAACCTAAATATCCAGAGGGAGGGCTCAGGAGTGGTGATGTCAGCGTGGTCCTACCTCCTGTGGATCACTCTCAAAACATGCAGTATGAAGGCACATTTAAAAATACAGTAAATAATTACACAAATCACAGAAAATATGTGAATATATAAAAAGAAAAATAATTTTAAAAATAGAAACCATAATAACACACATACATTTAAACGAGCAGGACGCTGAAAATAAAGGCGATTTTTAAGTGGAAAGAGAGGTGAGTGGCATAATTTAGAAAAGTAGTCCTACAGACAAAAGTTAATACGCAGGCAGAGAAATAAATGAAATACAAGTGTAAAGGAAAATGTTGTACACAATAAATGAATAAGCAACAAATAACTGATTGCACAAGAAGCTAATAAAATCAAAGACGTGATTGGACGACAAGGAACAGGTGACTGGAGATCTCAGTTAAAAATGAAGGCTCATCAGAAATAAAATGCTGATTTTGGGAGTAGATGAAGAGACATTATATACTAAAGGGGGTGAGACAAAGGACATGAAGAATGATAGTGTCCTGTCTTCAAGATGTTACCTTCAGGCATGTTTGTCTGCTTTCTGCGATAGCAATGGTGAGAGTGGCAAAAAAAGGCAGGAGGCTACAAGTCTACAATACAAAATCGCAAACATGACTAAAATCTTTCACGATACTGAAGGTGTTTATTAGTACAACCTTCTAGTATGCAAATAAACGTCTAGGTGACTTGTACCTATGCACACCTTTACCACAACCCACTAACATGATGCTGCTGGTGTACTTGAATGGAATACCCTTTAAGTGAGATTCAAACTAAGCAGTACCATGTCTCTGATAAGCAGAAAACCAGGAGCTTATTTCTGCCAAAGTCATATTCAAATGCTATATAATTCTTTTTTAATGCTTTTGATGTAGGCAAATTGTGGCAGAGCTTCAAATGGAACAAGTGGACTTTCCTGTCATTTCAGTTAATTATTTCAGTAAATGAATTAAATTTATTAATCAGTTATACCTGAGGGCATTTACAAGTATGAGCCATGACATTCACCTTCTCTATCTCATTTCTGATCAGTGGCTACTCTTCAGTTAAGCTCCTTTAATATTCAGCCATTAGACACTAACTGTAATTGTCACTGATGTAGTGGCCCACACATATTATGAAATGACCTGTGACTATAAGAGTCGCTGAAATGAAAACTGTTATTTAATGTACTCATCTTAAACAAAAAGCTCTTTTGCTTCATTTTGAGCACTTGCACAGCATGCTTTCACAGAATAAGACTTGCTGACATGTTATTAAGGCCCTCATTCCAATTCATATACTGTGTTCTTATCCACAAAGAAAATGCCTTGTGTTGCATTTCTTCCATGAAGTAACATCTCCCTCTTTAGAAACCAGCTGAGTGTGCCCTTCTGACCTTAATAAGTCTGAAACCCACTTCATGGATTAGCTTTTCTTGCTCCTCATTTAACTTTCCCACCAGAGATTCAAGGCTAAAACAACCTACTAAATGATTATTCCTGCCTTCAAACAGAGTCAGCCCGGTGAGAGTTAGTCAAGCATTACAGGTAATTTCCCCGGCTTGTTTTTAAAACCAATAGAAAGTTTTGTTCTGGTTTATTCTATATATAAAACTTATTACATTTTCAAGGTTTTCGTGGTTTTTTTTTTTGTTTGTTTGTTTTTTATATAGCAACAAAGCAAATATCGTGGCCAGGAGACTGAAGACCGGTACAGGAGGCTTCTATTTCCCAATGTGTTTAGAATAATTTCAGCACTTGTAACTTGATACATGCAATTAAAACTTTATGGTTAACTCTTCGTGGGCTACGGATGTGTGTGTCTTAAAAACACACTGCTCACCGGTTCTTGAGCTGCTGACCATTAAAGTTAGACCCTTTTACCTCCCGAGGGAGTTCAGTTCAGTTCTCCTTTCAGTTGTTTACATCCCCCCACAAGCTGATAAAGCTTCAGCTATGGATGAACTGTATGATGTTATCAGTGGACTAGAGAACGCTAACTCAGAAGCAGCATTTATTGTGTTGGGAGACTTTAACAGAGCAAACATGAAGAAAGTTCTCCCTAGATACTATCAGCACATCTCTCCCCCCACAAGAGGTGATCAAACACTGGATCATTGTTACACTTTATTCAAGGACTCCTACAAATCTCTCCCTCCACCAGCTTTTGGAAAATCAGACCATTGCTCTATATTGCTGCTGCCTGCATATAAACAAAGACTTAAACAGGAAAAACCGGTTTACAGGAACATCTACAAATGGGACAGTGAAGCTGAGGGGGTCTTACAGGACTGCTTTGAAACAACTGATTGGGAGATGTTTGAGGATGCAGCTGATGGCAACATCAATGAATTCACAGACTCTGTCACAGGATATATCAGCAAGTGCATTGACGATGTTGTCACTAAAACCACCGTTTGCATATATCCTAACCAGAAACCCTGGGTAAATAGGGAGATCCGGGCTAAGCTCAAGGCGCGGACCTCTGCCTTTGGCTCAGGGGACTCTGATGCATACAAAGCAGCCAGATACGACCTCCGGAGGTCCATCAAGAAGGCCAAACGGGACTACAGGGACAAAGTGGAGTCAAGCTACCACAGCTCTGACACCAAGCGCCTGTGGAATGGACTGTGCTGCATCACTGACTATAAAAAGAAAAACACATTCAGTGTTCAGCCCACTGCATGTCTTGCAGACGAGCTCAACACTTTCTATGCTCGTTTTGATGCAGCCAACAAAGAACAGGTGCTATATCCTCAAGGAGGCAGTGAGTCTGTCACTCTGATCCTTGAAACGTCTGATGTGAGAAGGTCCTTCAAAAAGGTCAATCCTCGCAAAGCTCCGGGACCAGATGGCATCCCAGGCCGTGCCCTCAGGGCGTGTGCTGACCAGCTAGCAGGTGTGTTCACCAAAATTTTCAATCTCTCCCTGAGGCAGTCAATGGTCCCCACTTCCTTCAAGGCATCCACCATCATTCCTGTCCCAAAGAAACCGGTGGTCTCCTGTCTGAATGACTATCGCCCGGTTGCACTGACATCGGTCATTATGAAGTGCTTCGAGCAACTAGTCAAAGGTTACATCTGCTCCTCCCTCCCTGACACGCTGGATCCTCTCCAATTTGCTTACAGAGCAAACAGATCGACAGAGGATGCCGTTGCGCTAACAATAAACACTGCCCTCACCCACCTGGAAAGAGGAAATACATATGTAAGAATGCTGTTCATAGATTACAGCTCGGCATTCAACACCATCATCCCCTCAAAACTCGTCTTGAAGCTTGACGACCTTGGGTTGGGGACGACCATCTGCAGATGGATTTTCTCTTTCCTCACAAACAGGTCCCAGGTGGTGAGAGTCGGCAAACACACATCCTCATCACTCATTTTAAACACAGGAGCACCGCAGGGCTGTGTGCTTAGCCCCCTCTTGTATTCCTTGTTCACCCATGACTGTGTTGCAAAACACGGCACAAACACCATCATCAAGTTTGCAGACGACACAACCATCATAGGCCTTATCACTGACAATGATGAGACGGCCTACAGAGAGGAGGTGCTGGCATTGAGTAATTGGTGCCTAGATAACAACTTGTCTCTTAACATCAGCAAAACCAAGGAGATGATTGTGGACTATCGAAAACAACAAGGCAGAGAACACCAGGCCATCTACATCAGTGGCATAGAAGTTGAAAGGGTCAACAGCTTCAAGTTCCTCGGAGTAAACATCACCAAGGATCTCTCGTGGACCCTTCACATAGACACTGTGGTCAAGAAAGCTCGCCAGCGGCTCTACTTCCTGAGGAGGCTGAGGAAGTTTGGCATGAATGCCAACATCACCTCAAACTTTTACAGGAGTGTGGTCGAGAGTCTGCTAACGGGCTGCATTACCGTCTAGCATGGGAGCTGCTCTGCCAGCAGCCGGAAATCACTACAGAGAGTGGTGAAGGCAGCAGAGCACATCACGGGCAAGAGTCTTCCTGCCATTGAAGACATTTACCTCCATCGGTGCTTGCGTAAGACAAGCAGCATCATAAAGGACCACAGCCATCCAGCACACCAGCTGTTCTCCTTGTTACCGTCCGGCAGACGATACAGGAGTCTGGCTGCTCGGACTACAAGACTTAAGAACAGCTTTTACCACCAGGCCATTCGACTCCTCAACAGCAACACCTGAACACTTACATACACTTACATTACATCTACATTGCACTACTCACACACAAACTGTACCTGCACACACTCTGAATACTGACTGGAACATGCATCTGCACTTTATGGAATATGCATCTGCACTTATAAAACATTATCTGTGCAATAACTGTCATTTGTACTTGCTGCTCATTCAACTCATATTGCTCTATAACTTCTTTTAAAACATACACATTTTATTTTATATGACTTGTCTATTTTTAACTTGTTAACTTTTTTTAAGCTTTATTGGATCTAGGCTGAGTGACTTGTTTTTCTCGTCATACACATTTCATTGTATGTTGACCCTGTGTTAACCTATATATGACAAATAAACCTAAACCTAACCTAAACCTAAACCTAAAACCATGGTAGTTTTACCATAGTTGTTAGGGCTGGATATCTTAGGGAAGACAAAATCATGAATCTTAAAGAGAACTGTAGTGAAAGTAGGTGAACAGAATAAAATCCCAGAAGAGCTTTGTCCACTTCAACTCAACTCCAATTTGCCTGGGTGAGGCTAAGTGTTTCTTTTTATGGAAGACCCAAGCATAGCCCAATGGGAAGTACTTCCTGGTCAGGCAGAAGCTCCCCAAAGTATGGACCACTGATCCCTGCAGAACCTCCAGGTGGCACACACGAAACCTAACAGGGCTGTCACACAGGACTACAAATCCTAGCATACTCTGCAGTATCTGTATAGGTACCATATTCCAGGGCTGCTGCCATCTAGCATGTCGGGGAAGTAAATAGCCTGAACATGACCCTTCCCTCTGTTACACTGGCCTCTTGGCCAGGTAAAGAAAGTTTGACTTTCTATAATGATTACTGTCATGATTAAAGCATAATTATTGATTATTTTGAGCATAATATTAAGTAAGACATGTATTATTGCCACTTTTGTATTTACATGTTGCATTTCAATTGTGGTGTATCAATAACTTCATCAGTACCATGAACCTAACCACACCATTACTAGACTTGTACAAGTAGCTTCTGTTAATGTGCATTTGTGTGTCAGAATACAACCTCCCAGTAGCCATCTTCCACCTTAACCAAATGATAAGTGTCTGTCTGTGTGTCTGTCAATTTGTCATATCTCTTAGTAATAAAATGCATTGAATTTGTCAATCCAGTTCCAGACATTAACACTACTTTTATGAATCCCCCTACCAAATGCTATATAACAATGAAATAAGCACTACATGGTGCACTGAAAACATTCATGCTGAGGTCTATGTTGATTATTTAGATTTCAGCCTATCTTAGGTGGGTAGCACAGATAATATTTAAGTACATGCTCAGGAAATTTCAGGGTCTGAAATTTAGAAACACCTAGGACTGTTTTTTGACTTTGACTGTTGTTTATGACCCTCAAAATGTAAACTTTGATATAATTTATTTGTATAAATTGTATCAATTAATTAGTCATATACTCTCTAATATGATGAGAGAAAAGTTATAGATTTCCATTTAAGCCACATCTCTCTCTTGCTTTTACTTTTCCAGGGCACCATGACTTTTCTCACACACATGAATCTTTTCTGCTGCTGGTTGTGAGATAATTTCTCTACTAGCAATTTTCTGCTGGACATTTCTCTGCCCTGTATCACTTTAGTGGTTCCTGCAACCTCCTGCAAGTCAGGCACTCTTTCATATTAGTCTCCTCTGTCTGTATGCATGTACTGTATATGCATTTTTCAGCATTCTTTAGCTGTGTAACAGCAAGATCCATACCATGTTAAATATGCAATGAAAAGAAGATATGTTTATAACAATAACAACATGTTTTATTTATACAGCACATTTTCAAAATAAGATGTAACCCAATGAGTAATAACAAAGAAAATAAATAAACAAACAAATAAATAAATACAATTGACAATACAAATAAAGAACTAAATAAAATTAAAAGGGCGGCATGGTGGCGCAGTGGTAGTGCTGCTGCCTCGCAGTTAGGAGACCCGGGTTCGCTTCCCGGCTCCTCCCTGCGTGGAGTTTGCATGTTCTCCCCGTGTCTGCCTGGGTTTCCTCCCACAGTCCAAAGACATGCAGGTTAGGTGGACTGGCAATTCTAAATTGGCCCTAGTGTGTGCTTGGTGTGTGGGTGTGTTTGTGTGTGTCCTGCGGTGGGTTGGCACCCTGCCCAGGATTGGTTCCTGTCTTGTGCCCTGTGTTGGCTGGGATTGGCTCCAGCAGACCCCCGTGACCCTGGGTTTGGATTCAGTGGGTTCAAAAATGGATGGATAAAATAAAAAGCCACACCTAGTAGACTTCACTTTGTCATAATTTGTTCAACAAAAGCATTAAGCCAACAATGCAGATTCCATATCTCTAAAAGTATGTGAACTCTTACCCATAAGGAGGTCTTTTGAGACAGTGACATCCTCTTTATGTTTTATAACACAGTGCAATTATGTTGTGGTGTGCTGGACTGGTAACATCACTTCAAGAGAGGCCCATCAACAAGCTGATAAAGAAGGCAAGCTTAGGTATGGAATGCACCCTCGACCCTTTTGAGAGTCATGAAGGAGAAGATGAAAACAAACTGATGACTATCATGGACAATGCTACACAACCTCAGTATGACACGCTATCATTAAGTACCTTCAGCCAGGGAAATATTTAGCAGGAGTGTGTCAAGAAGCACTGCTGGGGCTCCCACAGCAATACCCTATTTATAATGCCTCACTGTGACTGCTGTCTTGTCCTTAGTCAAATCAGGAGGTTTTTTTTTGTTGGTTTGTTTTTGCAATTCTGGGCTTGTTGTTGTTATCTGTTTTAATAGTTCTATATTTTCTCTGCTTCTATGCAAGCAAAGTTTCACTCTTTGGACAAATACAGCACCATCTATCTATCTATCTATCTATCTATCTATCTATCTATCTATCTATCTATCTATCTATCTATCTATCTATCTATCTATCTATCTATCTATCTATCTATCTATCTATCTATCTATCTATTGATAAAATGAATCATATAAGTAAATATAAAAAGTTCCTATTATAGATTGTTTTTACATTTTTAATATGTCCTCAAGAGTCTTAAAACGCCCAATTAAATAAAATGTATTATTATTATCATTATTAAATATCTCAAATCAATAATTTTCTATTTTAAGTTACTCTGCTATATTTCAGCTTTTAAAGTATCATTAGTTTTGTATCAGTAGGTTTTAAAAAGTATGACATGACGGTATATCGTTTATTATTGTTAGAAGAAGACTGAGCAGATCCCAGTCCTTTCTTTATCTCTTTTGCTTCATGTTTCTTTCCTATATCCTCATTAAGACTGACCTCACGTTCTTTTCAATTTAGTTTTAGGTATGTTGTTTTCCTAACCAACATGTTGATTTTAAATAGCTGTTGTCCACTCAAGTCATTCACATCCTGTTTTCTTAAATTTGCAAGTTCACTAAAATGCTTATATAAGCTGCTCCAGCTAAGCAATTGCATAAAACAGTTTATCAGTGTTTCTTTTCAAACCACTTTACGTTGGCATTTATGTTTCCCGATTTGAAAACAGCTTCCCTTTCAAAGTACAGTATTTGTAGTCATTTATGTTCATTGATACAAGTGCATTAAAACTTTAAACTGTATTTTCTTATCTCCCCATTTCTAAGATCAAATGTTCTTCGTGTTATGTCAGTCCCTCAGTCAGCAATAAATCGAATCGGTTTTATCACCAGTTGTATACAAGGATATACCCAAAGTTTCATAAAGGCGTTTATTTCATTATATGCAAGTTCTTGTGCTGTAATTTTGTTTTTCTGATGTCCAAGCCCACTCCTGGCTGCATTCAAAACCTTTGTTTTTTTTAGTACATCTTATCACTCTCAGTTTGCTGAAGGCAAGATTTAACTTTGGACGGATTTTCTTATCACAGTTAATTAACAGTGATATTTACAGAGGCAGGGGTCCATTTTAAATGTGCAGTGAACCAAACACGCTCACTTTAGTGATCGAGAGGAAAACTCATGTGTCAATTTTAATGTTACTGCGCAATGTAAATTACGGTGATTGGTCCATCCAAAACGGATTTATTTTACTCCGTTGTCTCAATCAGGGCGCTCCTACGCTGATTCAGTACCAAGGATAGAGACGCGAGAAAATTAGCTAGTCCTTTTTTATCTTCAATTGATCTGTAAATTACTTCGCAATAATAACCTTGCCTTTGAATACAACACTTACATATTTATACATAATCTGTCTGAAGGAAAACGTTCATACAAAAACGTTGTAAATATGATTTAAAACCCCGAATAAAGAAAAGTTTAGTTTTTTTTTGTAATTGATGGCCGTTGTGATCGATCTTGTCCGTTTCGAAAAGCTACGAACCAGTCATATTTATATAATCTCATCATTAGGAACGTTACCATTTTTACTTGTGAATTATATTACAGAGTGCTAAGTTTTTAAAGCAACTTTTAATCTCCAGGCAACGGGGACGACAACTTTGCGTAAGTGCAGGTTAAAATTCGCTAAGGGAACATCAGATGGGTGTGTTTAGAGACATACATGCGTGCACTGAAATGTGAGCCAGTGGTGACATCGACACGACATCAGCAGATGTAATTAAATAGAAACGATCGTCTCGGAAGTGCGCTGATTGCAAATAAAGTATTTTGCAAGTGTCCTTGGGGACTCGATTGAGCTTCCTTTCTTCCAGAATTTCTATTTTTACCTTATAAGACGAGGTAATTGTTTCTATTGTATCTCTAAACGACACGTGTCTTGGCTTCGGCTCATTAAAGCTAATCATACTAAACTTTAGAGATGGAGGCTAATGGTCAAGACCTTTGGGAAAAAGTAGTGACGTTTCAGACTAGTTAAGTACTGTATAAAAGGCAACGGTGCACTAGAAAGGCACAATACTCTGGCGCCCTTAAGAAGCAGTGCTAAAAACACGTCTCCGGTAAGAAGGAATCATGCCAGACTCTGCTTTGCCTCTCTGTCTCCTCGGTCTTCTCGCTTTGTCCTCTGCCTGCTACATACAGAACTGCCCGAGAGGTGGCAAACGCTCCTTTCTGGACACGAGCCCGAGACCGGTAAGCAGGTTATCTTCTTACCTTATTCAGTAGGATGGGTTACGGAAGATCCACTCATCTAGGTTATGAGCTTTTTCTTTGGTAGTACACTGTCTTCACGTGAAGAGTCTATTTTATCTAAAGACAATTAAATGAGCGACAGTAACACATGTACTGTAAATTCCGTGACGATTTCATGTTTTCTTCCCAGCAGAGAGTTTCAAGTGGTAAATGAATAAGGGGTAAATTAACTCTTTATAGTAGGTGTCCGGATTTGATTTTAATATTACCACTTTAAGTGTTAAATTAGCAATCTGTAATATAAGCATTTTGGTGTTAAATGTGAATATGTTAAGTCGAGATGGAAAAGCAGTTATTTGAATTTAAACTTTTTTTTTATTATGTAACGTGTTTTTGCAAAGGCATACATTTGTAATATTAGCAGAAGCGTCTTTCGTGTTTGTACGAAGTAAACATTTTAACAAAATCACATTTCAACTTACTTTTATAATATGAAAACGTACCCCTGCCCTAAGGATACTGTTGAAGCAAAAACTAGCGTGACACAACGTTATGATTACACGTCGCTGTTCAAAGGTCTTTAAACGGCTTTTTATATAATTTCGAAAGTTCTTCATTTCCACAGACTGCTTTGAAGTAAAACAGATGAGCAGTTTGAGTGTCTGAAACATTGTTATTTTAGTGAAAATTCCGATTATAGTCCAGACATGAATTTAAATGTCATTATCAGGGCAGAAGAATTAAACATTACAATCGTTGATAACCACAGATCATTCGACTTAATTGGATCATGTTATAGAAAGCACATTTATCGGTTATTTTCAAACGTTTTCTTGTTTGGTTTGTAAAATTGTGATAGCTTATTCAGCGCATGATGCGATATAAACTATAGATTGATCGCTGAAGAATGAAGTGAAGAAAATAAGTACATTTAAATAAAATGCACTGTCTGAAATATGATATATACACTTCGTTGACATTGACGTGATTAATCTTAAAATGCAAGTGTAATTCTCATTATAAACACCATGATAAATTACATGCCAGTATTATACTATATAATGGTATGGGTAAAAAACTACAACAGCAATAAAAATAATAATAAAATAGCGGTATATAATAATCTAATTTTGTGCAAGTAGGCAGTTTCTGGAGGCAGTTAGTTCCACACAATGAGTAGTAATCAGTCAAATGAGCAGATTTAATGCGGCATTGTTAAATTAAAGCAACCAAAAACTTAAAGAAGAGATGCGTCCTCAGTGAGGTATTTTTAAATTATTCAATATGGTGAAGCTATTAGTTCTTTGTAGATATCTGAAATTCAACATTCCTGACTGTTTCATCTGAGTGGATTTTGCACGTTTTCCCGAAGTTATTGTTGTTATTCCCGTGACAGTGTTGGTGGGCAGCAGAGATAGTCTGGCGCTACCTGCAGTAATGGCTACTGCCATGTAAGTAATGCTGCCAGGTAGGCATAGGCCCGCTGCTTTCCACTTCCTTTTGTGTCTATAAAGAAGCTGTAAACATGAAAAAACTGGCATCCATAAGCTTTAATCCTATCTATCTACTCATTTGCTGTTACTGGTGGTTTCCCTGTATTCCCAAGAGTGTCACCCCCCTGTGTCACAGGCATGCAGGTGTGAAGTGTTAAACTGACCTGATGCTGGTGAATCTGAATGAATCTTCTGCCTTGAGCATGTTGTGAACATAATTCCACGTGGCCCTGCTCTGGAGAAAGTGAGTTGATATAAAGGATGAACAAATAGTTGGCTTGTCGTATCTAAATAGGAACAATTTAACAATTTTAGTTCTGCAGTTGAAATGTCTGTCCCAACAGTTGACATTGTTGATGATGGACTTTTGCAAGGGAGCTTTGGAACTAAATATCCAAAAATGTTTTTATGTGTATTTGCTTATATATTTGTATTTTCACCACTCTTAGGTTTTAACAATTTATGTATGCTGTATTGCCTCTGTAACCTTCTGAGATTCTGGTTTCAAAATGCCCATTTTGTGGTTCAACCAGAGCATTACACATGCTAGAAAAAATAGATGTTTAAATATTAGTAAAAATCTATATTATGTTTATTTGATTTTGTAAATGTCAGATTTTGGTAACCACTCATAATGTCCTAAAGGGTTTTTGACTTTCATTTTGTGAGGCAATTAACACAAACACCTCTTCTCTTTAGACTTTCACGTTGTTTGTTTTTTATTCTTATTTAGCACTGAGTAACCTCTAAACTCAAATCAGACTGCATGGATTTGCCAGCAGATTATGAGAACATATATTTAAAACATTGAGTAAAATTTGACTTGCACATCTGAAATATTTTAAATATTTAAAAAGTCAACATCTAGAAGTCCATTGTGAGGATTCCTTGGGTTAGTGTTTCAGAAATTAAAGTAAAAATAAAGATGCCAGCATTTCTGAAGAAAAGAGCCAGCCCTGGGCAGAGTGTCAGTCTAGATTATCTAATTCAGTTTTGTTCCTGTCTGCCACATGTATATATAAATTGGGACTGGCCAACACCATTAAGTGTTATACTGGTGTTTAATTTTCCATCAGAATATACATAGTGTTACAGAATGAAACATTGCTTTTAATCTTATAAAATAATGCTTTCCAACTAAAGTACTTTCGGTTCATTACTTCCCAGACAGCTTTCATAGGGCCAGTTCTATAAAGATCTTCTTGAAGATTCTCATAGTATTGTTCACTAGTCAACCCTACACCCTTCTCTTTTAATCTCCATGTGCTGTTACTTTGCATTCTGTTCATTAAGAAAGAGTACATAACCACCCGTTTCAGGTTAATGAAGGCTATGAAATGGGACAACATGTTGAAATATTTTACTCTAGTTATTACTACCTAATATTGGCCACAATGCAAAATTATTAATGAATCTTCATCCAAACTCACCCTCTGACACTAAATACAGTTGTTGGGTGTTGTGAGGGTTCTTTTAATGTCATGTTAGGGTTGTAATGATGTTTTTTTTAATTATCTGAGACACCTAAAAGCCACATATTTACATTCCTAATGACTAGACTAACATTAAAAGTTGTCATAAACAGTTCTGCTACTTGTGGACACATAAGAACCAATTAAACCCCACAAAACCTAAAATAGGTATTCATTCACATTAAGAAAGACAAAATAAAGTGCAGTGCCAGCAAACCAGGATACAACAATTAAATATTTTCCATTTACTAAATGAGGTGCTTACAACTATTAAGGTGCTCTTGATCATACACTAATTTCTGGCAAGGTTCTTCACACATTTATGTGAAATAATATAACTTACAGCTGAACTAATTTAGACTTACTTTTTGTCTTGCCTTTGTGCACATAATCTCTTAGATTTCTTTTTCCTAGTCAGTTCATTGTAAATGTTTAGTTATGCCCACTGCAAACAATTCACTTCGCTATAAGGCATAACATTAAATGGAGGCTGGTAATCAAAAATACAGTTCTGCTGCTAATCTACAAACCATATTATGATAGGCTGTCAGAATGGTATACAGTAGTGGCTAAGAGTCTGTTCTGTACATCAGAAAACTGTTAGTTTTGTTAGCTCCTGTGAGACACATACCATGACACTTAACCTGTCTTAATTTTAGAAAAAAAATATGATTTTAATTTTTAGATATTTTTGATTAATCTGTTGATAAATTAATTAAAACAAAAATGAAAAGTTTCAGGGTGGCACAGTGGTTGATCCTGGACTTTCTGCGCTCTACCGCATGTCTGCATGGATTTTCCTACTAGTACTACATGTTTGCTCCTATGTGTCCAATGACACACAAGTTAGGTTAATCTGACTCTAAATTGGCCCCAGGGTGAGTTCATATGGGTGCCTACAAGTGTGTGTCCCCAGATGGACATATGGCCTGTCCAGAGTGGTTTTCTGCTTTGCGCCCACTGCTGCTTGGATAGACTCCATCCTGATATGGCACTGAATTGGACTGAGGAGGTTTGAGAATGTATGTATGCAAATACAGAAGCAGTGGTGACAAAAAACTGTGAAGGTTTGTGTAAGATATTCTATATTACGAAGAAACGCTAAGTTATTGGACTTTAGACTAGGTCAACATAATACAGACTTAAGGTGACATGTCAGAAGGAAAATTTTGGATTTGAGCATGCATCCAGATGAATTAAGAAACTGTACTGAAAATCAAAATGTTTCATAAACCTTTTTAAGAAAATCGTCCTAAATGTTTTGTCAGTATAAACATTATTTGGCAAGTTAGCAATGAGTAAGTTAAGATTGCAGTAATGTGTTATTTTTAAACAAGTTTTATTTCACTTTTCTGTGCCCCCTTATTCCAGTTGACAGCCACAGGGTGCTAGAGCCTTGGGCCAGTACAAGAACAGGGGCACAGTCAAACAGTGATGAGCTCTTCTGTGCCAGAACACTTCATTTGACTCTAAGCCCAGTTGTTGTGTGTCTAACATTTGCACATGTCCTCATTTCTGAATTAGTTTTTCTATGGGTACTCCAGATTTTCTCACTCAAACCAAAAACATTTTAAATAAACTGATAACTCTAAAATGTCTTTCTCTGAGTGAAAGGAATATTCTTGGGTGTGCTCTTTGAAGGCCTGTATGTCCATGCTGCAAGGATAAGCTCTCCACTTTCTATATTAGTGAACTGGAATACTGTAAATCTCTGAAAATGGAAAATATAAGAATGGTTTTGTAAAAGGATGTTTCATTTTAAACTGAATGAATTTGCAAGGGTAGTTCAGAAGTGGCATTAGCTTCAGTATAATAGCCTCTTGTCATCCTCAGTGTCCTTCATGTGGACCCAGTGGCAGAGGGCGCTGCTTTGGACCCAGTATCTGCTGTGCAGAAGAGCTGGGCTGTTACATTGGCACCCCTGAGAGTGCACCATGCCAAGAAGAGAATTACTTGGCTTCACCCTGTGAGACTGGAGGAAAGGCCTGTGGAATGGAGGAAGAGGGACACTGTGCAGTGCCAGGGATATGCTGTAATGAAGGTGAGTGTTTATAGTGTTAACATATCCTGATAGCGCGTGACTTATTCTTTGAATGGCACATGATATTTATGATCTGTATTCTAATACTTTTGTTTTCTAGTAACTAAATAAACCATTACTATATGTGGAACACCTCTGCAAAAATCACAAGACTCATTCCAGCGGTTATCAATGTCTTAGTGTTTGCTTAAAGATAAGTTTGTGTTAACTGTTCAGTATCTGTATGATGATGGGTGCTAAATCAGTATAAAGTAACTAGGCACTATAGTAGAAGAATATTTTATAACTGTAAATTTGTTCTTTCCAAATTTGAACAAAAATGTTAGACAACACTAACATAGTTTGCACTAATAAGCAAACCTAAAATATTATAGTGAGAAATTTTAAAAAACAAACTCAATGATTCCTTTGTATAAGAAGAACAATGGAGACCTTACATTTAAGGGAAAAAAAAATATTTGTTAAAATATTGCTAAATGTGGATTATCATTTTAAAATCATCATGTGCAATACTTCTAGGATGTCATAATAGTTCGATGGTTATTTCTGCTGCCTCTCAGTTCCAGGAACATATATTTGAATATGGTTCAATTTCCTAATAATGTTTTTAGCATATTCTTCTTGACTCAGTGTGATTTAGCGCAGGTGTGTGTATATACGTGTGTCAAGCAATGGACTAGGACCACATCTGGAGTTGGTTTCTAAGTTGAGCTGGAAGCTACCAAGATGGGTTCCAGTTTCCCATTGTCCTGCCACTCAATTCACTAAAGCTGACAGCACATTACGTGATGTTTAGAGTGACAGCATGTCACACAGTGACACCTGTTGTTACTGTAGCTCCTTGTCTTGCGCATGTCAAAATGATATGAATACAAATTGCACAATTCCATGATGACTTTTCAGCACAGTTTCAAATCTCTAATGTATAGTGACCACAATACATTCCGGCAGCCAATTAACATGCTGACTGATTTTCTCTCTTATTCCATTTTATTATGATATGACAGACGGGGGATATCAGGCAAGCAAGGCTCTCTTTTGTGTCCATGATCAAAAACACCCACTTTCCTTTTGTCCTTGCAGCTTCATTCTGTGCATTGTACTTTCAGCTGCACACTCATTGTTTGTCATGTCTTGCTCACAGATGAGCCTGCCCCTATAGCTTAAGGCAAAATCAAAACCGATTTTGCTGGAGCAAGTCTCAGACTGATTTGACTGAGTCAACAGGGATGTCACTCTACATGACTGGCATGACAAGAGTATGCAGTGAATGCCCCCACCTATCTAAGATTATATAAAAGAAGGCTGCAAGCGCAAATCACTGGCAAAGTCATTTAGTGTGATTGTGGCTTATGTAGATTCTGAAAACAGATGAATAAAGAACAGCCGTATAAAATGTAAAGTTTGAATTTCAAACATAAAGCATATGTTTTTATTATTAAGGAATTGTAGCTCATTTGTATTTTTGCTCTGAGCTCTCCACTTGTGATGATCAATTTTGTAACCTTGTCCTATAACACATATTCCCAAACAGTCCCCCAGACTCATGCTTACTTGACTATGTTGACCTGTTTTGTAAGTTACTTTGGATAAAAGTTATCAAAACTGTTAATTTAATAAATATAAATATGTGTGATACATATTTAATAATTCACCTAAAATACACAAGGACAGGCAATATAGCCCATTCTTTTCTACTAGAGTCCCATTATACTAGTGAAGTCAAAGACTTCAGGTACTACAGGTACTACAAATTAAAAATGCAATTTCTCATATTTATGTATTACTATTCCGCATATCTCAGCAAATTTTTGGGAATAAATTCTGAAGTTCCAAGCACAGTAATCTGTTTACATTTGAAACATATTACTGTGTCACTCTTCCATTGCATAATTCCTTCACATAATTTTACAAAATTGAAGTAACGCTAGTTTTTATTAAAACCTAACCTTTAATCATAGATTATTCTATCATCAAATTGTTTAACAAGTTTCATTTCAGCAGATAGATTTGTATTGTCTTTAGTGCAGATGTTAAAGAGGGTTGTAGTTGTATTTAAATACACTGTACAGAAAGAATTGAGTATGAGGATTCCCAATAACATAACCCGTGCTTCACAAAGTAGCTGCCCTTCTGGATTTTTTTCAGTCTGCTAGAAAAGCTAATCTTGTAGTCACAGGAAACTGAATGTAGACACTTTTTTTTTTTTTTGGTATTTATGATATATTTTTATAAAAGTTAAAATAATGGAAAGCTGACAAGCATTTTTTTTATCCAGGATGCAGTTTGATTAAAGGCATGAAAAGGTGTAGCTGAAGTGAATCTGTACAGACACTACTTCAAGAAGCCGAGTTTTCACCCTGTGTTTTAAAAAAAAAAAGAAAAAAAAAGTGGCATTCATGTTAAAGGTAGACTCTGTGTCTTATACAACAGCCAGAAGTAAATGTACGGATGAGTTAGAGACACAGATTTAAAGGGAATATAATTGTGATAAAGCAGACCCCTACTAGTTTAATGAAAGTACAGAATGGCTACCAAAGACCCCTGACTGTAGAAAGTTCAAATTCAATTTACTGCACATTATTGTAACATTTCTAATAGGGAGATTTTTTTTCTTTTCTTTTACAGATAGCTGTGCCCTGGACTCCTTTTGTCTGGATGATGACAGCAATAAAAGACACAATTCATTAGAAAATATGGCTCAGATGGGAGGTGACCTACTGATGCGAATTATGCACTTGGCAAAAACACAGTCACCAGGGGCTGGCAGGTCCCAGCAGTTTTAGCCACAAGAGGTAAATCCTAGGTGGCTCTCATCTCTGGGGAGACGAGAGCAGAAATATTTTACAATGTAAAAAAAAAAAAAAAAAGAAAAAATATCACAAATTACAAACAGTATGCTGGCATTTCTTGTTAAATATTTTTCTTTCATACAGTGACATCTGAAATGGATGTAAAATTGTTCACACTGTAAATATGTAGCAAATAAACTCTTTCTTGCACTGTTTGATGAATCCTCTTTGAGACACAACACTTAAACAATTGATTTTCCATTGATAGTTTTAGTCAATGGTATGTCATCGCTACAAAGAGTACACTTTGGAAGACGATATGAGACATTAACATCTGGAGAGAATAACCATTTGAAAGGACAACCAAGTCATAGATGAATTCACAATATATGTTGATATTCATATTGAGAATGGGCAAATAAATATAGAGCAATGCAGGTTTCCACAATTTGAAAATATTGCAATTTAGTAAATAACAAGTGTTTTTACAGAGGATTTTTCAGGCTAAAATTAAATGCACTCCAATGTGTTAACCACATTGTAATGCAATATTCCAGTGGTAGAACGATCAAGGTTTGCTACCAATGTTATCACTGGTTTAATAATTGGAGGAAGACAAACATGTATGGCTAGTTACCTCTAAAATAATAACATTTTCAAGAGAAAATAAGCAATATGATAATTAACAAAAATCATATATTTTTAAACCATTGTTTGCTTCTTGGCATGGGAAACATAAATCAGTAGCATAAAAAAACTAAGTACGTTACCAACAAAGACAACAACAGTAAGTTCTACATCCATAGCATATTTACATACAAAGGATGTAGGACAAAGTGTTTTAGAAATTGTCAAAGAAATAGTTACAACAAGAAAGAAAAACAAAACAATTTAAATTAGGAAAGAAAAAAATGAATAAGTAGCAAAAATAAATCGATACAGGTTTACATAACATAGACACACTGCATATAATTAGTTGAATTCTAAATTCTTTATAACTAAAGTCTTTGTATATAATATTGTATTGAAAGTCTCAAAAGATTAGCACATTGGTAAGATTAGATGGCCAGGAGGACAGATAAAAACAGGAAAAACACTATATAAGCCTGAGAACAAAATAAAAATCAAACAAAATCTGCATGTGCTCCAAGGCCAAAAGGACACCCAGTTCCCACTGGACATTCTACCTAACAATTAAAGTCTACAAAGAGTAATGTGTGAAGATGAATCTATCATTTATATATACCTCACAAAGGTATTGGGCAGTCCCAATGATCTGAATACCAAGACACACAGACACTTCTTAATACAGCCCAGCATCCCACTACAATAACCAGTATACACACATAAAAATTATTTTTATATTAAATGAAATAGTGTTAAGTATTTTAATACAGTTATATTCCAAGCTGAATCAACATTTAGAAATTTCTCAAAATTCATTTTAAGACGTCTGGAAATACATTTAAGATATCTTAAAATGAACTGCTGAAATCCAAAAGCATGTCTATTTCAAAATATCTTAAATGCATTTTTAAGACAAATAGAGATAGATTTCAAGATGTGCAAAATGCTATTAAAGACATCTTGAAATACATTTTTCAGTATTTTGAGACACCTCAAATGCATTTTGAGATAACTTTAAATAAGTCTGTAGTCATTGTGAGTTATGAATGCATATAATACATCAATAATACGAAAAAGAAATCCAGGTGTTTTGGACCTCACAAACAGCAATGAAGCTTGTCTGTCTGATGTCTCATGTTTTACATGCCGCAACAGAATGGAAAAAAGAGTAAAAAGGGCAGAGATTGAGACTGGACTTGTCGTAGCTATTATGTCTTCAAACAGCACTAGCTCTGTCAGGCAGCTTTTTATTTGATTGTCACAAAAAGAGGTGAGCACGACATGTCCAGTGATTTTCTGTCATTTGAATTGACATGGTCCAGGCGCAAGATCAGCAACTGCAAGTCTGATATACTCCACAACTAGAAGTTGCATAATATGATAATAGCTTAAGATATCTAAAAAATATATATTCAAGGTGTCTTGAATTCTATTTTGAGATACCTCAGTCACATTTAAGACATCTTTAAAAACCAATTAACTTACCTGAAATCTATAATACAATTTAAAATATCTCAAAATAAATACCTGCTCATTTTGATATGTCTTAAACACATTTAAGATATCTTAAAATATACATGAAGTTTCACTGAAGTTTCTATTTGATTACATCTTGCCTGAAGAAGGGGCCTGACTTGTCTCGAAAGCATATTGTAATCTTTTATATTTATATTTAATCTTTTTAGTTAGCCAATAAAAGGTGTCATTTTGCTTGACTTTTCTCTACATTCATAATGGCTAACACAGTACAACACCCTAGTACTCAGGAAGTTTCATTGAAAGAAAATTAATATTTTATAGGAAGAGATTTTGAATGATTCTGAATGATATTCAATGTGAGATACTTCAAAATGCTTTTGAGATATCCTGAAATGCTCATGCAGTTACATTACAAAATGTATTGCAAATATCTTAAAATATAAGGAAACATATTTTGAGATAACTGGAAATCTGTTTCAAATATTTTAGAAATTTTAGGACACCTGAAATCCATTTTGAGAGATCTCTAACTGTTAATCCTGCTTGCTACTTATATTACTGCTTATTAAAATACCAGAAAGTGACAACATGTTGCATGTTTATTAGATATACTAGTAAGAATTTCACTATGCTGTTACAGATGACAATACCATTACTTTAAAAAAAATTCTGCTCAAAATGTTGAAAACAATACTTTCAATCTTTCAAATTGTAAAGATTGTTATGTATCACACTAGAGGCCCAACATTGAAGAAATCCAATACTTTAATGTATACTGCAGTGAAATCATTTGTGAACCTTATTGTTTATATCAAGTAGTACTGCTACTTCACTGATCCAGCATCCTAAATTTGAGTCCCACATCTGATCTTTATGTGGTAGGAGTTTGCTCTTCCTCTTTGTGTTTCCATGGAGTTTTTGTCTGTTATGCTGGTAGCCTAAATGACAACTCTAAGAGAGCTCTATGAAGGACTCATGCATGTGCATAGTTGGCTTCTGCTTTAAAGTTAGTGCTGCATAGGTCGGCTATAACCCCTTCCAACTTTCAATTGGATTAAGCAGATTTGAAATTATGTTTCTGCAGTAAAATTGTATTAATTCACCTGGAAAACAGATAAAAGTAAGGTTAAATGTATTGTTCAGGTTTACACAAATTGCAGTAGCAAAGAACTTTGTAGCTTGTAGTCCAATCCAGCAGGCTAAGATGTCATACAAATAAATACTGTTCATAGCTTTTTTCCCTTAATAAGGTGCATTTTAAAAACCTTGAAATGTAAAACGAGCTTAGGGATTATCCATAAATCATTTGCTTTTGATGAATTTCTTATAAGAACAATTATCAAACTTGCGTTCCAATTTCACACTTTCATAAATGTCACTGTATATAAACATACCAGTAGTAATTAATGCATACATTCTGAATCCTTTCTGATAAGAAAGAGTCAAAGACATCATAAAGATTTGGGGCAGCCACCCGTATATTGTTTTCCCGGCTGCAAAGTTGATTTAAAGTAGCATGATGTGCATAGAACAGAGTTCAGAATAGAACTGATTGCATGGAGACAAGATGGCAGCTTTAACTGATAAAACGGGAAATTATGTCATCGACGCCAGAACCAGAAGTGATGTCTTCATGACCAGAAGTGACATCTTCCTGACCTGAAGTGACGTCATTGTCGGTGCTGGAACTGGAAGTGACTTTTTCTAAACCGGAAGTAATATCATTGTCGGCGCCCGAACCAAGTAGGATTTCCCGAGAATGGTCTGCAAGAGACTGAGAGAGACAGTTAGCACTCTCCGCCGCTCCCTGGTCTGGCGTATAATTACCATTTTGTAGGCCCTTTACCTGTTTCCCATGCGTACGTGTGTGATACCTTTTTATTTTTATCTGGGATGGATAACATACTGTAGTTATCATGAGAGTACATATAGGAACAAAGAAATTTATAGAATGATGAGCCTATCAACTGGAGTGATAATTTTAAACTCTCAGCTAAATAAGTATGCAAGTCAGACATGTGACCTAATAAGACACAATGCAGGATACACAGAGACTACAACAGTTCTGTTTTTTTAAGCAGCATTCGTGAAGTAATCAGTTTAAAATATAGAATACACAAGACAACAATGTAAAATGTAAAGGGAATCAAAAGATGTTATGCTTTCAGAAAATACAATTATAATAAGTTAATGTACATCTTAATATGTAGAACACAGTTAAACTGAATGGTGTAAAAATCTTACATTTTTTTTGAAAGTGTGGGAACTTTTTTATGATAGGAGATCATTTTATACTAATATTTTTTGACATCACTAATTCAGTATTGATAGTTACGTTTTGTATATATACTGTATGTAGGAGGATAATGGGCATCCTGGCCAGGATGGAGGGGATATATGGTGGTATGGTGTAATGGATGGATGGACAAATGCAGAGGATCGGGAGTTGTTCCATCCCCCATATACTAAGTGACAGTGGTCCTTGTATGGTAGCCCAGTCAGGACACCTTTAGAGGTGCTTAGGATTTGGAGTCTGGAAGTGCAGCCCTGTCAGGATCCCTGGGTATCAATAAAGGGCACTGTTGGGGGAGGACCTCACTACTTTTTCTGTGGCCCAGAAGTGCTCCCTTGAAGACATGGCATTACACCGGAAGCATTCCCAGGTCCAACTTAGAAGGAGTCTGCTGCTTCACATTGGGGAGTCAGCGTTGGGAGTCAGCGGGCAACACTCAACGGAAATAGAAAAGGAGGAAGAATTGTTTAATTTGTCTTGCTATTGTGGCTGATTGCTGGAGAGGATTGTGAAGAGCTGCTTTTTGAGAATAAATGCCTTTTATGTTATTCTAAAAATGTGTGTTGGATTACTGTGTTTTGGGTTTGTGGCTCAGTTGCACCTCCTTGTGGTCACAAAAACATAAATAAAAAAGTATACAGGTAAAGCTTGAACCTTAATTATGCTGATTGCACATTTCTGCATTAGCAGTAAACTGAAAAGAATGTCATACTTCCTGACTATTAAATGTGAAATATCATATTTTATTCCTCTTATTTTTTCACAGTTAACTGTTTAATGAACTTGGACCTCTGGGCCATGATATTGATCTATCAGTGAAAAGTATTTTACTTATTGTCAGTCGTTCAATAAGTCAATCAGGAATAAAAAAAGAAAGAGAGATGTGACAATAGTTGGGATCCAGTTGGGAAAGTCTTGTGAAACTGACAAAGGCAAAATAGCTCAACAAATACAGATGGCTCAAGTATAAATACCAGAAGCTTGCTTTTTGAATAAATGCTGTCTTTCAGTGATGGCAACTCTTTTATGTGGTGAGGCCAGAAGAGTCAGGACTTTGGAGGCAAAGCAGAAGTGTCCAAAAGTTGACAGTCCTTCTCCACTCTAAGGAAAGAGGCAGAACATAGGTAACAGACTGTCCATCACCCTTAATGTTCTGCTATATTTTGCTAAATAACACCCTGTAATTCATTCACCTGACTAACATGTTTGACAATGTAACGATACGTATGGAAATAACACTTTTAATTTTACTACTAGGGAACAATATTTTCCCTGTATATAATGTGACACTGGGGCCATTGGTGTGAAACATTTTGAAAGACAAAACCTTCTAGCAACATACATTCAGCTTCAGTTTTTTCATTTTCCCCCTCAGTTTTAAATTTCTTCTGTGACTTGAGTTTCTTCTTTATGCATTCTTCATTCCTTCTTTAGTTTGACTTTTCCCCTTTTCCATATTCTAGCTTTTTAAAAGCCAGACCACACTGCTTTTATCTTATTAAGGCATGTAAAAATAAAATATCTTTATATAATGTTTTGGACAGTCCTTAAACTTGAGTGTTGCTCTTGCACAAAAAAAGACTCCATTGTCTCATTAACAGATGCACTGGCGCTTTTTGATCCATTTATATATTTTTATTACTGTCTATTTGTATAGAAAGGCATGCACTTCTGGAAATGTAAGGTCAGTTAAATGAAGCAAGTTTTGCCTTTTTACTTAAGCTCGGGACTGCAAGGACTATTGCAGCATATGTGCTTTGGGTATCATACATCACAAAGAAATAATGTCCTCCTTCCCACATATCCTAGCCTATGGTTTCTCTTGTATGAATTCTCAAAAGCAGGTGCAGCAAATTCCCATTTACAAATCACTCTAAATGTTTTCTGTTTATTCAGGCAGTTTATTGTTTCACTTTATAGTTTAATCTTTATAGGATAATTTTAATTGAAATGATTAAAAAGTGGGTGATTTGGTTGATAACTGTAAAAAGACTCCTTCAGAGAGACAGAGGAGAACTCTGGGAAATTATGCAGCAGTTTTCAATTAAATGGAAGATCAAGTTGCTCTGCATACCTTAAAAAACAAAAGATGAGAGTGAAAATGAATCTGACTGATCATTTTCTGTAACATAGTATATAATATGGAGCTTAACTTTCACTGGAAGTCATATCATTCGTTTGCACTATACATTATTTTTTATCATGGTTATAATTAAACATCAAATTAATTTTTTACAGAAATATAAATAACAAAACTTGCAGATAAGAGTGATATGGTAGCACAGTGAAAAGTGATGCCAACTCATGTATTGTATCCTGGGTTCAAATATTATTCCTGGAAGTTGTTCTTTTGAAGTATAAAGAGTCTTCCTGTGGGTTTTCCTCCAATGTCCTCAAAGACATTCAGGTTAATTTAATTGGCGATTCTAAATTGTCCTGTGTAAGTGGGCCTTGTGATGGATTGGGAACAGACCCTTCAAGGGTTTTTTCCTACTTTATGCCAAATGATGAATTGTGACCCCCCTAGTTACCTTGAATTGAATCAATGAGGCAAGTGTAACTGTTGGCAGAAGACTTGAAGATACTACAAGAAATTTTTAATGGCTGAAGTTTTAACACACAAGCACTTTTTTAAATGTTATAATTTTTCTGAAATATTGTTCTCTACACAACCTTTCTTTTAAACTTTCACAGTGCCCTATTACATGACCTCAAACTTATTTTATTTCTCATAATTGATATTTTTACTTCTTAGTTTCTTTTGTCTATTGCTTCCATTTTTTGTTGCTCTCCAATTCTTATCTTTCTTTTTCTTAAGTGTAAAATCTTACATTTCATTAACACATATTTGCATCAATTGTGATATTTTTCCGATCTTCATTTCTAGTATACTACAAAACATCTTTTAAAACATTACCAAATTTCCATTATTTTCCTGTTTCCTTTGTACTACTTCACTTGTAAATGTCATAAACAATTTTCTTAGCATGTTTTTGTGTTTTATTCAATGGTTCATACTTTTTTCCTCCATTTAAGAACATACTGTAAGAAATTTAAGAAAAAAGATGATCATTCAGTCCACCAGGGTTATGGGTTTAACTAACTGCTAAGTTCCCCTAATATTTTATCCAGTCAGTCAGTCAGTCATTGTCCAACCCGCTATATCCTAACACAGGGTCACGGGGGTCTGCTGGAGCCAATCCCAGACAATGCAGGGCACAAGGCAGGAACAAACCCCGGGCAGGGAGCCAGCCCACCGCAGGGCGCACACACACACACACACACACCCACACATAAATTAAAAGTTATTAAAGTTTCTACTTTAAATACAGTACTTGACTTTGCAGTTGGTTACATAGTCTCATGACTCTCTTGAAACCACTCTGATTAAGAAAAGGAGTGATGACAGTAAACTACTACTTCATTCTGGCAATAGACTTAGATTATGTTGAATCCTCATGTTTCAAATATCTGAACTCCCACAACTCTCCTGTGTTCCTGTGTCTTCTCCTGGACGTCATTATATACAGTAGAACTTTCTACATGCAGCCATATCTTTCAAAAGCTCTGAGGCATATCCATTTAATTATCCCATCAATAACTATATTGTCACGCATGGGTCACAGAGTTGCACAGATACACACAGGAGATTCTAGAGACAGAAACTTTATTCAAACACTTCAAACAAACATAAATCTGTTTCTGGAGTGATTTGAGCTCTGTGTGTACCTGGAGGGCACAGCTCAATCTTTCAATTTAAAGAATAGAAAATCTTCCTCTTCATAGGGGGGCATCTCGGGAGCGGGAGCCCCAACAGGAGCAGAGGATGTCTGGGGGAGAAGAGAGACAAAGGAATTGAGACAAAAGAACAGCTGCTGTACAGGCTTTTAAATGTTCGAAACGCCACACGAGATGCAGATCACGCGGCACAGAAGCAGCAGCAGCAGCAAGCCAGCAGCTGATCTAGCAAAGCGGAAGTAAAAAACTGCATTTTTTTCCCATTAAATCACTGTTTAAGAGGGGGTTTCGGAGGAGCAACCCCGTCTCCTTGGGGGGCGTTCAGCCCCCCTGTTCACAATATACAGTATATATAGTTAGGGGTTGCCACAGCACATAATTTTTTACCATTTTTTTCCTTTGTGAGATAACAGCCCGGACACAACCAGATGGACACCGGCAGTTCTAAAAACACACACGTTTATTAATGACAAGGTCTCCAAACACAAATCCCGCACACACACAGTGCTCCAGCACCAAGCACCCTTCTAATCCAGGGCCTCTCAATGGTCTTCCTTGGGCCGCCTTTCCTCCTCACTCCCGAGCGTTGACTTCTTCCACCTGACTTCGGCTCTCTGACTGTAGGAAGGCGGACCTTTTTATAATCACCCGGATCTGCTCCAGGTGCTCGCTGACGTCCTTCCGGCGGCACTTCTTGGTGTGGCGGAAGTGCCGCATGAGCACCTGGAAGCACTCTGGGCGTCCCTGGAAGTTCCTCCACCCGCACTCCCAGGTGTGGCGGAAATGCAGACATCCCAGGCTCTATAAAGCTCGGGGCGCACCCTGACGGTGGCCAAAGGCCCCTATGGGGTTGAGCCTCCATGCTCCGTTCACATGGTCCCCACACTAATCAGGGCGGTTTACCCCTTGTGGCCTGGTGGATGTATAGTCTGCCTCCCGGTCCTTCCAGGCGCACCGGCTGGGTCTGACCCCCAGCCTCCTGCTACACCTTTTACAATCACCACCTTCATGTCTTCTCTCACCACATCCATAAACCTTCTCTTAGGCCTTCATCTTTTCCTCTAACCTGGCAGCTTCATCCTTAGCATCCTTCTTTCAATATAACCAGCATCTTTCCTCTGCACATGTCCAAACCAACACAATCTCGCCTCTCTGGCTTTGTCTCCCAACCGTCTAATCTGAGCTGACCCTCTAATGTACTCGTTACTAATCCTGTCTATCCTTGTCACACCCAAAGCAAATCTTAACGTCTTTAACTCTGCCACCTCCAGCTCTATCTCTTGTTCTTTGGTCAGTGCCCCCATCTCCAGATCAAATAACATAGCTGGCCTCACTACTGTCTTGTAGACCTTCCCTTTCACTTTTGGTAGTAGCCGTCTTTCACAAATCACTCCTGACAGTCTTCTCCACTCACTCCACCCTGCCTGCACTCTCTTCTTTACCTCTTTTTTACACTCCCCATTACTTTGTACTGTTGATCCCAAGTATCTGAACTCTTGCACCTTCACTAACTGTACTCCCTGCATCCTCACCATTCCTCTGAATTATCTGTCATTCACACACATGTATTCTGTCTTGTTCCTAATGACCCTCATTCCTCTCCTTTTTAGAGCATATCTCCACCTCTCCAGGGTCTCCTCAACCTGCTCCCTACTCTCGCTGTAGATCACAATGTCATTTACAAACATCATAGTCCACAGGGACTCCTGTTTAAACTCATATGTCAATCTGTCCAGCAGCAATGCAAATAAGAAATGGCTCAGAGCTGATCCCTGATGTAATCCCACTTCCAACTTGAATGCATCCATCACTCCTACCACAGACTTCAACACTGTTTCACTTCCCTCATACATATCCTGTACCACTCTTATGTACTTCTCTGCCACTCCCAACTTCCTCATACAGTACCATAATTCCTCTCTAGGTACCTTGTCATATGCTTTCTCTTTGTCCACAAAGACACAAGGCAACTCTTTTTGGCTTTCTTCATACATCTCCATCAACACCCTCAGAGCTAACATTGCATCTGCAGTGCTCTTTCCCAGCACAAAACCATACTGCTGCTAATCATCACTTCCCTTCTTAACCTAGCTTCCACTACTCTTTTCCATAACCTCATGCTGTGGCTCATCAGTTTTATTCCTCTGTAGTTACTATAGTTCTGCATATCCACTTTATTCTTAAAAATCGGTACTAGTATACTTCTTCTCCACTCCTTGCTAATCCATTGCACTTTTTGATTCAGTATTTCCCCATCATCCAACATTTCTTCTCTCTCATTCTCTTCATTCATCAGCCACTCAAAGTACTCTTTCCATCTGCTTAACACTCACTTGTGAGTATGTTTTCTTCTTTATCCTTTATCACCCTAACCTGTTGCACATCTTTCCCAGCTCGGTCATTTTCTCCCTCCTTAGTGTCCAGCCTCTCATACAACTCATCATACACCTTTTCTTTAGCCTTTGCCACTTCTCTCTTCATCTTATGCATTATCTCCTTGTACTCCTGTCTACTTTCTGTATCTCTCTGATTATCACACTTCTTCTTCTACAGCCTCTTCCTCTGTATACTCTGTTGTATTTCCCAATTCCATAAACAGGTTTCCTTATCCTCCTTCTTATGTCCAGATGTCACACAAAGCACCCTTTTAGCTGTCACCCTTACTACTTCTGCTGTACTTGCCCATCTTTCTGGTAATTGTTCACTGCCACCCATTGTTTGTCTTACATCCTCCCTGAACTCAACCTTATAGTCTTTCTTTTTTCACCTTCTCCACTTGATCCTTGGCACTATCCTCACTCTCCTCCTCTTCTTGATATCCAATGTCATCCTACAGGCCACCATCCTATGCTGCCTAACTACGCTTTCCCCTGCCACCATTGTGCAGTCTTCAATCTTCTTCAGACTGACCCTCCTGCATATGAAATAATCTACCTGTGTGCATCTTTCTCTACTCTTATATGTCACCCTGTGCTTCTTCTTCTTAAAATAAATATTCACCACAGTCATGTCCATCCTTTTCACAAAATCCACTACCATCTGACCTTCTGCATTCCTCTCCTTGACACCATACCTACCCGTCACCTCCTCATCTCCTCTGTTCCTTTCACAAACATGTCCACTGAAATCCACTCCAATCACTACTCTCTCTCCCTTCAGAACACTCTCCACCATTTCATCTTATTCACTCCAGAAATCTTCTCTCTCATCCATTGCACACCCAACTTTCAGGTCTTATACACTAACAGCATTCATCATCACACCTTTAATTTCCAGCTTTATAATCATGAATCTGTCTGACACTCCTTTCACCTCAGAAACATTCTTGGCATACTGTTCCTTCAGGGAAACCCCTACCCCATTTCTCCTCTCATACACACCATGGTGGAACAATTTGAACTCACCTCCAATCCTCCTGGCCTTACTCCCCTTCCATCTGGTCTCTTGCATGCACAATATATCAACCTTCCTTCTCTCTATCATATCAGCTAACTCCTACCCCTTACCAGTCATACGACAAACATTCAAAGTTCCTACCCTCACTTCCACTCTCTTTACCTTTCTCTTCCACCCCACCTGCCTCTTCTTCTCCTTCTTTGGCCAACAGTAGCTCAATTTCCACCAGCACCCTGTTGGCTAACAGTACTGGTGGTGACTTTTGTTTACCCAGGCCTTGATCAATCCGGTATAGAAATCTGTATTGTTGTCTGCATATTGATCTGGCAAAATTTTACACCAGATACCCATCCTGATGTAACCCTCCCCATTTATCCCAGCTAGGGACTGGCATGAAGAAACACACCGGTTTGTGTATTCATCCTTCCCTCAGTTCTCACCAGTCCCTGCTGCTGAGAATCACCCCCCTAGTATGATGTTATCACCATCATGTTTCACAAGAGGGATGATATTAGGTAGTTAAAATGCTGTGCCTGGTCTTCACTGGACATAGTGTTTGGAGTTCAACCAAAAAGGTTAAAATTTTGTCTGATCAAACCAGAGAATCTTTTTCCTCATGCTCTTTAGAGTCCTTTAAATGCCATTTAGGAAACTGTAAGCAGGTTATCATATGCACCCGATTGATGTAATGTTTCTGACAGGTTCTCCCATCTCAACAGAGAGCAGAGGATTTCTAAAGCTCTGTTAGAGTGACCACTGTGGTGTTGGTTACCTCCACTGACCAAAGCCCTTCTTGTCAGTTTTATCAGTTTGGCCACACTGCCAACTTTAGGAAGACTCACAGTGTTTCTAAACCTCTTCCATTTCACAATTACTGGGGCTTCTGGGAACACTCAACACTTTAGAAGTTGTTTAAAATGTATTATTATTATTATTATTAAACCCTCGCCCTGATCTATGCTTCCACACAATTTTATCACGCCCGTCTACAAAGAGTTTCTAGGACTTCATGGCTTGGTTTTTGTCCTGACATGTGGTGTGAATTGTAGGACCTTATATACACAGATGTGTGCCTTTCTAAATAATATTCAGTGAAATGAATTTGCCACCAGTAGACTCCAATGAAGTTCTTGACACATTTCAAGGATAACTAAAGCAAACAACAGACACCTGACCACAATTTAAAGTGCCACAGAAAAGGCTCTCAATACTTATATAAAGGCAGAATTTCAGTTTAAAATTTGTAATAAATTTGCAAATGTTTCATTTTGTATGATACATTATTTCGTGTCAATTGATGAGCAAAAGTGACAAATGTATCCATTTAAAATTAAATCTGCAACACAAGAAAGTATTTTAAGATAAGTGATTTTTAATGCATGCTTTTTACACAGTAGTGTTACACTTTGTGTGGAAAATGATTTATGAAGTTTGATGTTGAATGCACTTCTCTTTATTTTCCACCATTGCTTTGAGACATGCAATTTACAATTTAAATTAATTGATTCTAATGCAACAAATCTATTGATTTTGAAGACCCATATTATGTTCACACTTAGTTATCCTTCCTAAAGGCAAGGTTTAATTCTCTTATCATGTCAGAGTATGACAAGTCTTTCAGTCCTGAAATGTTCTTGGTTATTGTTAATATGAATGATGGAAATATTTTGTTTTTTTGAAATGTGGTGACAGTGACACAATAAATAAATAATTAAATAAATAAATACATCAATCAATCAATCAATCAATCATTACTGGACGGCTTTTGTTTTTCACCATGTCATTGCACTTGCAGTAAAGACGAGGGAATAAAAGACACTTATTCTACCCAATTTGTAAAGGAGAATAGGTAATACTGGCCTAAACTGCAATGCTGTGTGAGATTTTGTAAATTGTATATTGTTTGCTGTTTTTGTACAGATTGTTTTTCTGGTTTGGTTATTTTATTCATTTAATACTTCCCAATTAAGGAGCATCACTGGAGAGAACATGTACAGTATATGGCTTTGTGGTTTTCTATTTCATGAACATCATCTGCAGAAAAGACAGTTTCTGAAGTGTGACATTATTTAGTTGATCCATTAGTATTACAAATGGTTAATACAATTCCACATAATACTCAACATGTAGCCTAAATTGTGTGTTGCTGAGTCTAAGCATAACATAGCTTCATTTTATATTGAATATATTTAACTATATAACATAACAATGTATTTGTCTTTTTAATTGATTCTGTACAGGTTGGGAGTGTGACGGTTTGGGTCCAGCTCCATCCTCCCTCTTCTCATTTGGGAGCCTCTTGAACTTCATACTAGTTATGACTGGGAAGAGCTGTACAAATGAAGACACCACATGAAGCAAGGGGAAGATGCAAAAGTGTTCAGTGCTTTTATTAAAAACAATCCAATACAAGTGTTCAAAAGCGCAGTGCTCCCATATCCATAATAAATAAATAATCCATAAAAAGGTGTATATGTGTAGGTTAAAATCACAATAGATAAAGTAAATCCATTAGAAATGAGGTTAAAATCAGCTGGCAGGAAATTCTCTTTACTAAAAAGCCCGGTGCTTTCTTTCTCACTGGTGGCTCCACTGCTTATCCCATATGGGCCTTGCAGCAGAGGAGTCGCCCTAACAGCAGATGCAGCTGACCTTCCTCAGGTCTGGGTCTGTGCTCTCCTATGGTTATGGAAAGGCTCCCTTTCCGGACCTCGGCTTGCATCCCCAATGGACACGGTGCTCACACTGGGGCTCTCCTCCCAAGCCTCCTCTGCTCCCGCTGCCTTCCCCGTATTCCGTGGTGAGCTGTCTAAACTCCCTGTTACTCCTGCTTCTCTTTCCCACAAGCCTGTTCTCCTCAGTTCTCTTGCTCCTGCACTGGCTCCTTCCTCCTCCTGCCTGCCTTTCTTCCATTTAGATTTGTATCATCAGATGTAGTATCAGACCCTGAAGGGAGATATGTGATGGTCATGGGCAACTTATTTAACAGTAAAATGATTTTGATAAATGTTTATGCACCCAATGTCGATGATAAGGAATTCATTCAAAATCTATTTGCATCCATTCTCAATGTGAACACTCATAAAATTATAATGGCTGGGGACTTTAATTGTGTTTTAAATCCACTCTTAGATAGGACTCCTGTGACAGGGGGATGACATCTAACACTGCAAAGACAATTACACAGTTTGTAACTGACCCCAACTTATCAGACCCCTGGAGGTTTCTAAACCCAAACTCAAGAACATATTTGTTCCACTCACCAGTGCATCATAGCTACTCAAGAATTGATTATTTTTTTATAGATAATAATTTCCTGCCTACGATTAAATTGTGCAAATATGACACAATTGTTATCTCCGACCATGCTCCTCTAGTCTTGGAACTAAAATCATTAAGCCCCTCACACTCACCTCGCAGATGCCGTCTTAACCCTCTTCTATTAGCAGACAAGAACTGCACAGAATTTATATCAAAACAAATCAGCTTCTTCATAGAGACAAACACACCCTCAGAGGTTTCTGCAGGAACACTCTGGGAAACTCTAAAGGCCTTCTTAAGAGGACAGATTATTTCATATCTTTCCCACAGAAATAAATTAGAAACCAAGTAAGTGTCAGAGCTAAGAAGCAAAATTACTAGGATAGATGAAGAACAAGCCAGGCGTCCAAGTGAAGCTTTTCATAGGAAAAGGCAGGCTCTACATATAGGACTCAACATCTTGACAACTAAAGAAACTGAACAACTTATTTATAAGTCAAGACATCATTACTATGAACACAGAGAGAAAGCTAATTAGCTTTTAGCTCAACAAATCCACAAGCAAGAAGTTCACAATGCAATCCCAATAATCACCAACACGAATGGAGAAGAAATCATTGACCATAAAAATATAATGCACACATTTAGAGATTATTATAAAATCTTATATTCTACTGAGTTCAAAGAAGACAATACACAATCGAATGCATTTCTGGATACATTACAGATACCACAAATAGATACTTTTAGTGCTGAGGAACTGGATAAACCTCTGACGCTATCAGAATTAGTAGATGCTATAAAGTCACTTCAAGGCGGGAAATCAGCAGGCCCTGATGGCTACCCTGTAGAATTTTATAAGAAATTCTCCACTCAGCTAGCTCCCATCTTATTGGCAACATTTACAGAAGCTAGAGACAATCAAATTCTACCTCAAACTTTTCATCAAGCATTAATCACCGTCTTTCCTAAACAAAATAAGGACTTGTTACAATGTGCATCATACAGACCAATTTCACTCCTGAATAATGATGTTAAGATACTCTCAAAAATTATAGCTAGAAGGATGGAGAAAGTGCTACTTTCGGTAATATCACAGGATCAAACTGGATTTATTAAAGGCCGACACTTATCTTCCAATCTCCGACGCTTGTTTAATGTAATATATTCACCAGCAAAGTCAAACACCCCAGAGATATTATTATCATTAGATGCAGAAAAAGCATTTGATATGATTGAATGGAACTACCTTTTCACTGCATTGGAGAAATTTGGGTTTGGCCCGAATATTTGTGCATGGATCAAACTACTGTATACCAATCCAGAAGCTTCTGTTTGTATTAACAACATTTGTTCAGACAACTTTAAGCTAGAACATGGCACCAGACAAGGATGCCCCTTGTCATCACTGCTGTTTGCAATCGCCATTGAACCACTGGCAGTTCACTGTCGAAATTCTTATCAGATAATGGGGATTATAAGAGAAGGACTGGAACAGAAAATTTCTCTATATGCAGATGATATGGTTTTATATATATCGGACCCAGAAAACACTGTGCCCACAGTTTTAACAGCACTTACAGAATTTCAAAAGATATTTGGTCTCAGAATTAATCTGAATAAAAGTATACTCTTTCCAGTGAATTCACAAGCATTTAATATTAGATTGGACACCCTATCTTTTACCATAGCAGATCAGTTTAAATACCTAGGGGTAAATATCACAAGTAAACATAAAGCTCTTTATCAACAAAATTTTGCTGTCTGTATGGAAAAAATTAAGCAAGACTTAGATAGATGGTCAACCCTTCATCTCACTCTAGCCGGAAGAATTAACATTGTTAAGATGAATATCCTTCCTAAACTTCTTTTTTTATTTCAAAACATTCGAATATATATCAATAAATTGTTTTTTAAGCAATTAGATTCAACTATAACCTCATTTATTTGGAACTCAAAACACTCACGTGTCCAAAGAGCGACCCTACAAAGACCTCAGGCAGAAGGTGGCATGGCTTTACCTAATTTTCAGTTTTATTACTGGGCAGCAAACATACAAGCCATAAAAACCTGGACACAAATAAATGAACATACACAGGCTTGGCCCGCAATAGAAGTAAAATCCTGTAGTACTTCTTTATACTCCCTGCTCTGCGCTCCAATAAATGCAAGTTATCGCAAATATACTAATAACCCAATTGTGCTTTACTCACTCAGAATATGGAACCAACTTAGAAAGCATTTTAAGATGGAAAATCTTTTATCTGTGGCACCCCAGCAGGAGAACCACTTCTTTCATCCCTCGCAAACATATCCAGTTTTTAGTACCTGGAAAAGATTTGGGATTAAATTGCTCAGAGATCTTTATATAGACAATATCTTTGCATCCTTTGAACAATTACGTTCCAAATTCAACCTCCCAGCTACACATTTCTTTCACTATCTTCAAATTAGAAACTTTGTTAAACAGAACCTGCCCGATTTTCCTCATCTCATACCCTCCACCATGCTGGAAAAAATACTGCTCAATTTCGAGGAATGAGACACCATTTCCGCATTATATAAAATCTTATTAGAGTCCCTTCCTTTCAAAGATCCAAGAGGACATTGGGAAAAAGATCTCTTAATTAATATATCAGAAAAGGAGTGGAAGATAGCATTGCAGAGAATTCACTCGAGCTCCATATGAGCAAAGCATAGAATTATTCAACTAAAAATTATATATCAAGCTCATCTGTCTCGCTTAAAACTGTCCATAATGTTTCCAGGGCAAGATCCAACCTGCGAGCGCTGCAACCAAGCTCCGGCCTCACTGGGTCACATGTTTTGGGCCTGCACCAAATTAACATCATTTTGGACCAAAAGTTTTAAGTGCCTCTCAGACAGCCTTGGTATCACAATCCCTCCTAACCCATTAACAGCTGTGTTCGGTGTTCTTCCGGACAGACTTGAAGTGAAGAAGGACAAGGAAACGGTGATTGCATTCACTACACTTTTGGCACGCAGACTTATTTTGTTAAATTGGAAGAATCCTAACTCTCCTCTGATAAGTCAGTGGGAAACCAATGTTTTATATTATTTGAAACTGGAAAAAATCAAATTCTCAGTTAGAGGATCTGTACAAATTTTTTTCAAAACCTGGCAGGATCCAATCAATAATATTTTAGAATAAGAAGAAATAATTATTTCCGCATTTCTTTCCCTTCTCCATTTTTATTTACCTATATATATTTTTTCCTTTCTTTTGTTTATTTTTGCCCTATTAAAAAGCCCTAAGCAATTCTCCTTTGGCCATGCTCTCCTTCTCAAGGGTGGGGTTTGATTTGTCTTCAATTCTTTTTTGTATAAATTGATCTATTTGTATGGAATGATTACAATAAAATTAATAAATAAAAATAAATTAATTAATTTATTAATATAATTCATAATTATACAGTTTACAAAGATTAAAAGAAAACTATTTGCACTTTTGAAGGTAAATAAACCCAAAATAATCACCAAAACTTAAATTATAAAAGTGGAAAAAAACAAGGAAAATATAATAATAGAAACTAAAGTAATATATAAAATTAAAACAAAAATATAGTAGAATACAGGCAGCATGGTGGTAGTAGTAGTAGTACTACTGCCTTGCAACAAGGAAACTGGGGTTCACATCCTGGAGGCATTGCATGTTCTCTCCATGTCCATGTGGGTTTCCTCTGTGTGCTCCAATTTTAGCCCACAATCCAAATATATGCTAAATTGGCTCCTGATGTATGTGTGTGTGTTCACCTTGCAATGGGCTGGCACCCTATCCAGAGATTGATCCTGCCTTGTGCCTGATGCTTGCTGGGATAGACTTCATCTTTTCTATAGCCCTGATCCAGATAAATGAGTTTAGAAGATGGATGAGGTAGAGGCTATGGACAGAATGAAATATTAAACACAAGAAAAAAGATTGAAAGTAATCCAAGGTTAAGAGTCAGAAAATACTGGTGGCAATAGTTAATTGGATGGGCTAATAAAGTTCTGCACATTAAGAGTCAGATGACATGGATGTATTAGATGAGATAATGGTAATAGAAAAATATAAAAACAGGTGAATTGTTTAACTGATTGCTCATTCCATGGACTGAGACACTTGTGCATACTCTGTGCAAATAAAGAAAGGTTCTGCATTGTCATCTGGGCTCTGTAACTGTCTTCTTTGAAGATGGAGGAAAGCTTTTTCCATGACAGAGGCTGTGGCAGCACGGGAACATATATATAGAATCATGGTAGATCAGAGCAGTGGCAGAGGTTTTGATATGTGGCAGAGAAATGAGATGGGCTCTGGTACCCCTTATTTGAAGGGAGCAAGGGAGAAACACTGTTTTCAGTAATTTTAGCTGAATAATGACATAAAAATTACAAAATGAGTACCTATCACCTACCTACCTAAAAATTTCAGCACGCACATGATCACACATGAGCAAAAACATTACTAGAACACTGATGGTGATGGGCCTACCCAAGCAAATGGGAAACAGGTACAAAGAAAACTTCATGTTGCCCAAAATGAAATATTTCTGCAGATATGAAATTGAATTGAAAATACCAAGGAAAAGCTGGGGGTGGCACAGTGGCGCAGTAGGTAGCACTGCTGCCTCACAGTTGGGAGACCTGGGGACCTGGGTTCGCTTCCCAGGTCCTTCCTGCATGGAGTTTGCATGTTCGCCCCGTGTCTGCGTGGGTTTCCTCCAGGTGCTCCGGTTTCCTTCCACAGTCCAAAGACATGCAGGTTAGGTGGATTGGCCATTCTAAATTGGCCCTAGTGTGTGCTTGGCGTGTTTGTGTGTGTCCTGCGGTGGGTTGGCACCCTGCCTGGGATTGGTTCCTGCCTTGTGCCCTGTGTTGGCTGGGATTGGCTCCAGCATACCCCCGTGACCCTGTGTTCAGATTCAGCGGGTTGGAAAATGGATGGATGGAAGGAAAACTGGAAATATTTGATTATGATGACTAAGTTGGGTTTGCTATTAACATTTTAAAAATATGTTAAATTAGTGAGATGGCTTTAGCACTTATTTCAATTTTGCACAACAGTGTTATCTTCTTGGAAATGGAAGCAGTGTCCCACTTGCTCTTAATGCAGAAACACTGATAATAATTCATAATTTCATATATGTGCTAGGTCATAGAAACATGTGTATGGAGTACATTTAAATTCTTCTTGACATATGCTAATCAATTAATCTCTCCAGACCAATTATTAGGGAGCAGAACTACCTTACCTTCAAACTTATGTATTCCTTGCTTGAAAAAATGTTAGAACATATTTGGCAGATATACAGTGCCTGAATTTGGTACACATACTGTACATGCCAGTACTGTCTATTTACGATTTGTTTTTTAGTCTAACAGTCCCCCCTGGAGCTTTCAGCGCCATGATACTTTAAAATTCAGGTTTTTAAAATAATAACAATAATAATAATAATAATAATAATAAAATCAAATGAGATTGAAGAGCAGGAGGGGAGAATGGAAATGTGAGATGAGTGCTGGTATACTTCAGAACACTGCTGTTGTGCCCAGCAAACTCTGCCTGAACTCCTAAAAATTGAGAAGTGCCGGTGTATGTGTGTGTATATATATATATATATATATATATATATATATATATATATATATATATATATATATATATATATGTATGTGTGTGAGTGTGTGCTCATATTCCTCCTTTAGAATGTAAAATCTGTTAATATCCAATGAATAGTTTGAATTTTTAATCTGAACTGTCATAGAGTAAGCCTCTGGTACCTCAGACAAGAGAGCATGCAACACATGAGGACTCATATTATTAGACTCGCAGTCTTATGTTATGTGAAGAAATACATGGAAAAAGGAACAGGCTTCTGTATGACTCAGCTGCATTCATTTGGTAAAAGAATACTTCCTTGTTTTAGCAAAACTTGCGAAACAAAACAAATGGTGATTGTGACTGCTGAATAAACTTGTGACCTTCAGTTAAGATTATTTATAAATACAGTTACTTTTTTAAACTAGTGTTTAATAAATAAATAAGTACTTTAAAAATGCTCTTTTTATACCTTTTATATTTTAAAGATTTTCAACATGTCAGATAATCAAAATCCAAAATGCAAACCCGTGGTATTCTGAAATTATGAACTGAAAATGAAAAATATTGACAATGACAAAGTTTTTTGACTTAAATGTACTTTTTCAATCAGATAAAAACAGCAAAGTGACATTCAAAAGAATATCTTAGAAAAAAAAACAAAAAAACTTTGACTCGCTGCTGTACTTTCATAATGAAGGCTCTGGCCCCGGGCTGTTTGACTCACTAGATCGAGGCGTAAGGCTGCAGGTTCTGTACCAGAGCTCCTGAACATCAGAACTACATCGAGGGGAGAGAGCTGATCGAGTAAATTAACTGAGCACTTCGTGAGTAAAACAGACAGTGTTGTTACTGTTACAGAGGGTGTCTTTGCTGGCAGCATCCTTTTTTCAGCATAGCTCAAAATAAAAGAATGTCACTGAAATGATATGATCCTTCAACAATATAAAGAGTATCCTATCGTGTAAATGATTGTAAAATATATCCCGTTTCGTTAATCTGAAAACAGATTTTGTTTCCTGGTCCACTCCTGGAGGCCATAATACATACACAAAGTACAGTATTTACTTGTGCAATACCACCCAGCGGCTACACAGACTTGTGCGCTATTTTCACATTTCGAAAACACATTTTTAGACCAAAAATGACTCCGCCCGCCACTTACTAAAGATATTTCCTTGAGTCAGAGGAGAAAAGGGGAGAAGCCAAGTACTTCTCGATTCTGTGCGAAGAGAAATCCCATTGTAAACTGAAAGGTGACAACATGTGAAACCTAGCAACTGAAGACGGAGCTGCCATCTAAAAGGAAACCGCAGCGCAGTTCGGCTGCATTCTGGGTGTAGACAAACGTAGCCTACTGTACAGTAAGTACCACCGTATGCTGCGTATTCGTGGTATGTGGTCGTTTAATTCTGTAGCTGTAGCTTCATAAAGGAAAGTTTGGTGTGGTACATTGCTATACGGCCACACGTGTTTTCCCATGCCCCCCTTTAACGTTTCTGATAGTTCCTGGTGGAAAGGAACAGTTAAATATGGTGATCTTTGGGGGGTATTTGGGTACTGGACTTTCTAATCGAACTACACGTAAAAATGAAACTGAAATGTACAGTGTGGTATTCCTAGCGATGATCTGAATTGCAGCGAATCGTACGGAAGAAAACGAAAGCAAATGGTCAGTTTGCCAATGTGGCCATTACATGTTTTTAGTTTAAAAAGTACCCACAGTCACATCAAGATTCGAGTAAATTCCGTGTCAAATATTTTTAACTGATCGCCTGCCTAGCCTAGTGAATATGCTCACAAGAAACAAATGTTGCGGGTAAAGTCAAATACTTTTTTGAAAGCAGGTGGAGATGTACGTAAATATCCAGCTAATCTTTGATATCAGTGCTCAGGGGGATCTTGAAGTCATCCGCCATATGAATTGCAGTGCCATCTTTTCACAACAGAGGCGTTTGCAGAGACACTTCAGGCCTTTTGTATCTCACTAACAGACGTTCAGACAGCCCCACAAATTGATTGTAGAAAATGATAATGGTGATAGTGGTAAGGATGACAGGGCTAAAGCTGATGTCAAAGACTGCAATTCTGTTTGAACAATACACCCTGACTTATTCACATTACACTTAAATCTACAGTAAATATTACCTACAAATAGTGAAATGTGGAATATTACAAATGCTGCAGGGTGTTCTGTACATGGTATCTGGTGATGATCACATCAGGACTGCACACAATGTGAGGTGTCTATAGAGTTTTGAATGTTAGGTCTAGCAGAGTATCAGGACCAACACTGGAATGAATTCAACATTACCTGGTATAGTGGGTTTGCTATCTCCCTTCTCTCTCTGGCAGGATGTATAGACTTTAAATGGCAAAGAACAGAAGATGAATTATTGCAAAAACGTAAAATGCCTTTTGCAAATTATTCATCGCTCTTTTGAGGGGTTCTCAGTACACCACAGATCAATACCTTTTTTGTGATCCTTCTGAAATATCTCTCAAAATCATTTGTCAATTTAGGTTATAAATAAATGCCATGTATTCAGGTTCTCTGCACTTAGAAAACTCTCCATTTCTGCATCATACTAATGGACTTCTGGGACTGAAACTTGGGTCTGTACTCCATGCAGAGTATGGAAAGCAACCATTTTCTGTCAGTCAAGGCAAAGAAAAGGTCATTTGACAAATCTACAAATGTGGCTTCTGTCTGTTAGAATGCAACTTTTTCATGGTGAGTTTGTTAATTTTGAGCTGTATAACATACTGTATAATCCATACAATATATTAACAATTACAATATTTAATTACTTAATGTGATTAGAATCTCCTATATTCATTTAAGGCAGGGGTGAGCAACACTGGGCCTTGAGGGCTGTAGTGGCTGCAGGCAGAGGCGTAGCTAGGGTTTTCAGCGCCCAGGGACAACTGAAGATTTCGTGCCCCCTCCTGTTTGCCAAAATGCAATGGGGAAGGTAAATTTGGAGCCCCCTGGATGCTGTGCCCGGGGACAGATGTCCCCCATTGCCCCCCCCCCCCCCCCAACTATGCCACTGGCTGCAGGTTTATCTTCCAACTCAGTTGCTCAAGTGACATTTTTCTGCTTCATTTTAGTTGTCTCACTTGTAAAGATTTTGAATCCTTAAATGCTAATTTTAGTTTTAAACAGCAGCATTCATTGTTTTTAATGGCTGTTTATTAGCAGGAAGATGCAAATGACAAAGGAATCAGCAGTTCTCCATCTAACTTGTTTCCATTTAGACCTGTGTGTATATATTGTATACTATTTGGTTTAGTACAATACTTAGAAGGAAACTGATGAGAAAAAAGTGAAGGACTGAAACTTACTCATATGTTTTAGGCTTCAAAATTATTTGGATGATATCCTTAGAAAGAAAGAAAATCTATGATTTAAAAAAAACATAACATTGCAAAACAGTAACAAGCCATGAAATTAAATAGGATCCGTTATTGGCAAGGATTGTTTAAGGAACAAGGTTGGAATAAAAACCTGCAGCCACTGCAGTCCTCCAGGACCAACGTCACCCCTAATTTAAGGACGTATTCTTCTTTGGCAAATGAGAACAACAATTTTGTCGCAAACTAGAGGGTTAAGGTTTCATTTTCCCTCTACTTGTTTTTTAATTAAGTCAGAAAAAACAAACAAAAAAACTAACAAAAACTAATGAGGCTTATTTTAAACGTACTGTAATTGTTTTTACACATTCAATACTGTGAGACCTCAAACAACAAGAAAGTAAAGGTGATCTTAAGAAAACACAAGGATTAATTGTAACATTAACAGGCAGTGAAAAGGGTTAAGAAAAAGTAAAAATAATGATAAAAGTGTACACCTTGAAAATGGAAATTGTTACTAAAAAAATGAAATCTGTGCAGTTCAAAAGCAAAGAATCATGGTAGATATGAAACTTATTAACACCACTGAATCCTGAAAATAAATTGCATTAGTTTAAACGCACATTATCAAAACAGCAACTTCAATTTTAGCAAGTTCAGAGATTTTCTTTTCAATGTCAGTTGAATTTGTTGTTTGTATGTAGAAAGTTTAGGTCTTCAGGATTTGTAACCCCTTTAAAATGTAACCCACTCAGTATGCCATCAAATTGGTTTGGCTGTTATACTTGGCCACTCATTGACTACACGGGTGGATGAAGAGCCAGAGGTTGAATCACAAATGGCCGAATAATGTAGTGCTAACAAACTGAACCAGTCCAAACTTAGCCCGTTTCAGTTTGCGCTAATAATATCCTAATTTGGCCCATAAGGTTAATTTAAGATTAAATGCCACTGCCAGTACATTACTGCGTAGCGAGATTTTTCTCCTGGAGAAAATAGAGTATAGTATACAATGGGATGTTTTGGTGTGACTTCATGTGAAAAATATACACTAAGAATGTTTTCCCAAAAGTAAATCAGCATAATTATAGGTTAATATAGTTTTATTGGGCATATTATAGGCATATTATGAAACTTTTTTTTTTTCTATTGTTATAGAGAAATGATGAGCAGATTTTATACTATCATCTTCAATCTCATTCAAGTTGGTCTGGTGCACTTGGGTAAGTATGGGTTATAAAATGATGGGATTTGTCTTCAAAGGGACATTTTATTACTGCATCAGATTTTACGTTCAAAGGTAATTTAGTGATAGAACAAGTTAGGGGCAGGTGACTCTTGCTGACAGATGGACATATGCTCTGTCATTTTGTAATGCATATAGTAATACAATGAATTGCATTTTTATTTCAACAGATGGTGCATGACAAACATTAGCAGGGCTGTTGAGAATTAAATGACATTTAAATGAGGAGACAGATAATACCATTACTTAATCATGGAAAATTTAAATAGAAAATAAAAAATTAATAGTGGATCTGTGCTCAGTAATACAGAAAGTGAGAGCAGGAATAAATCATGTAAATGAATAACAAATGCCATTAACATCTATATCCGCATCGAGAGGAGTCAGATGAGGTGGCTCGGGCATCTGATCAGGATGCCTCCTGGACGCCTCCCTGGTGAGGTGTTCCGGGCACGTCCAACCGGGAGGAGGCCCCGGGGAAGACCCAGGACACGCTGGAGGGACTATGTCTGCCGGCTGGCCTGGGAACGCCTTGGGATTCCCCCGGAAGAGTTAGAAGAAGTGGCCGGGGAGAGGGAAGTCTGGGCATCTCTGCTCAAGCTGCTGCCCCCGCGACCCGACCTCGGATAAGCAGAAGAGGATGGATGGATGGATGGATTAACATCTATAAAGAGGGCACTCTGACCTCACAGGACTGAAGCTGGAGAATCTGCTGTTATACCACCAGTTACTTCCCACTAGGTGAAAGTCAGTGGGTTCCAAAGAAGTTATAACATCCTCTGTTGCCTTTGTTTATTTCCTAAATTTTTTTTTCTATTTCAAATTACCATTATTAGGTTATAATTTAGGTTGTATATGCCATCGAGTCAAGTCAAGTTGGAGAGCATGCACTGGTACAGTGTGTTGCGATACCCACTACACGATGAAACAACTCGGGATCCCGGATGGCAACCCCCCAGGCAGATACACGGTGCAGTCTCACCCTCCGGAAATGACCCTTAATCTGCCGCAGCCAGGTGTTATGTGGGCGACCCCTTGGCCTGGTCCAGCCACTCGGGTCCCCAACAATGATGATCTTACAAGCTGGATAACCCTCGGGGAAACGCGCCACATGGCCGTAGTGCCGTAACTGACGCTCCCTCACAATGCAGGTAATGTGCCTCATTCGGGACTCCATGAGCAACCCCTCATTTGACACAAAGTCAAGCCAACGGTACCCAAGAGACACAGTACCAAAGGAGTCCAGTCTTCATCTCAGGTCACTGGATAGCGTCCATGTCTCGCAAACCATATAGCAAGACAGGAAGCACCAGGACTCTAAAGACTTGGACCTTCATCCTTTTGCATAGATATTGGGAGCACCACACACCCCTTTCCAGCGACCTCATGACCCCGCCATACTCTCCCAATCCGTCTACTGACTTCATAAGAAGAGTCACCAGAGACATGAATGTCACTTCCAAGGTAAGTAAACCTCTCGACAAGGTCGACACTCTCTCCGCAAACAGACACACTGCTGATGGCCGTGCCCAAAAGGTCATTAAAGGCCTGGATTTTGTTTTTTATCCAGAACATTCGCAAGCCCAGACACTCAGACTCCTTGCTCAGTCTCTCGAGCGTCCCGATCAGAGCCTCCATTGACTCCGCGAAGATCATGGCATCATCAGCAAAGTCAAGATCCATGAATATTTCTTCACCAACAGATGCCCAACGCCCAGTCCATACAAGCATTGAGCAGACTAGGAGCAAGAACTCACCCCTGATGAACCCCAGAATCAACTGGGGAAAACGCAGAGGTCCTCCCTCCACTCAGCACAGCACTCACAGTACTAGTGTACAGGCTGGCCATGATATCCAGCAACCTTGAGAGGATCCCGCAAAGCCTCAGGATGTTCCACAGAGCAGCTCGATCAACTGAGTCAAACGTTTTACGAAAATCGACAAAGGCTGCAAAGAAACTCTGCTGATATTCATGTTTGCCATCTGTTGGAATGAAAACTACAATACATTTCATTAGCTCACAAAAAAAATCCTTGGAATGGTTGTGGTTGGTGCATCACAGATATTACAGACTGCACAGACATGTTGTTGAAATCATTTAAAGTGAAGTGCTAATCCAGTAATCTACAATTTATTGAGGACTGGGCTGACTAGTAGTGTAATATGTTTTTTTTACTGCAAGGTAGCCAATAAAAGCTAGGTAAATTTTTGTTAAACTATGTAGATGTAGCAAATATTGTGCAAATATTCAAGTTTGGAGAGTTAAATCATAAATAAAAATGTACTGAATATTTATTTTCTGACTTCATGGTAAATTACAGCTGAAATCCAATTTAGCATTGAAGTTCTTAATGAAAGTTGTTTTAGTGAAAAATGCACCAATTAAAAAAATGTTATATGCACATAGAACATATGGCATTGTCGCTCTATGAGTATGAAAATTTGGAAAAGTTATTTTATACAAATTGCCAAACCGTTATAGAAGCAACTGTGCCACAATGCTGGACCTCAGAGAAAGGGTCTAAACAAAAGCTAGGGCCAGCATCAATTGAAGAGATCAGTCAGAAATGGCAGTTCTGCCAGAATGTTTCAGTGTAAATAGAGACTTTCACTTAATGTGTTTTGATCATTTTTCACACATGATTATATCTTTATTTTACAGAGATATTCAGCCTTACTGCACCAGATTCACTCCAGTTTAGTAATGTAGGTGGTAAAGTGGTGTTGCCTTGCCTGCTCTCTCCCAGCATCAGTGCTGTTGACATGGAAATCCTGTGGTCTAGAGATGAAAGGAAAATATTCCACTACAGAGAGCAAAAAGAGGTTACACAAGGCATTCATAGCAGCTATGTGGGTAGGACACACATTGCAAAAGCGGAAATAACCTTAGGAAATGTTTCGCTTCACCTGGACAATGTTCACACTGTGGATGAAGCAGTATATACATGCGAAGTTGTTTCTAAGAACTGGCATGACAGCAAAACTGTCAGGTTAAAGATTATTGGTGAGTATAATTTATTGGAACAGTGAACATGCTGGGTTAGAATTTAGAACTTGTGATTACTGGCCCTAGACCTTCCTTTAGGATGTTGTTTTTCACCAAGCCGGTTCTATTAACTACAAAGAGGACTATTTCATTTATGTTAGGTAGAATACCCAGAGGGGACTGGGCGGTCTCGTGGCCTGGAAGCCCTACAGATTTTATTTTTTTCTCCAGCTTTCTGGAGTTTTTTTTTTTTTGTTTTTTCTGTCCACCATGGCCATCGGACCTTACTCCTTTTCTATGTTAACTAATGTTGCCTTATTTTAATTTCTTATTTTGTCTTTTATTTTTCTTTTCTTCATTATGTAAAGCACTTTGAGCTACTTTTTGTATGAAAATGTGCTATATGAATAAATGTTGTTGTTGTTATCCACAGTTTTTGCTAATCAATGTCCGCTAAGGAAGCAATGATTTGCTTGTGCATTGTGCCTTCATCTTTACAGTAACCCATGTAGAGTTCTATTTGTTTCATGATTTATGTTTTCCTTGCTCTACTCTGCTGTTCTGTTTTTTGACCTTGGCTTACTTTTTGGGTTTGTCCTGCTATTTTCGTACCTTTTTGGATTCTCTCTTTTTGACCCTTAGTTTGGCCTTGAATATTGTACTGTTTTTTTTTTGGTGTATGGTCTCCTGCATGCTCCGTGGACCTTATATTAAATTTCAGACAGTGCAAATAAACCTTTTCTTAACTTAACTCTGCTTCTGCAGTGGTTGCAGTTAAATACTGGTGTGCATGATCAACTGAGCTTTAAGGGGTGACATTGCATGCACTTAGTGGATATCTGATAGGGGGGGGGGGGGGGGGGTACTGTGTGCAGTACTGCCCTTACTGGTGTGGTGAGCTTTTTCCCACCTAACATTTACCTGTAATGGGATTCATGTAGAGCAGTCAGTAATAAAGCCACGGTGACTATCTCTTACTATTTTTCTTGTATTGCTCACCAATATATGGTTCTGTTTCCTTAGCACTGGGCAGCATCCCCCTGATGTCTTTGGCTGGACTTCAGAAAAATGGTATACTGTTATACTGTGATTCAAAAGGATGGTACCCCAGGCCTGTAATTGAATGGTCTGACAGAAAGCAAACTAATTTAACAGGACAGGCCATATATTCTGAAGAACTGGACAACTCTGGGTTATACAACGTGCAGAGTTATCTACAAGTATATGAAGAGAATAAACATGAGCTTTCCTGTATCATCAAGCAAGGTGAACATGAACTGCAATCCAGAATTAGTATTAATGGTCAGTATTGGTATTAATGTCTCTTATTATTGTGTTAGATCTGTTTTACATTACAGGAAATTTGTGTTAAAACCTGAATGCCCATGCCTTCTGACAACCTAGCATAAGATCAGCAAACACATTTTTTCTGATGAAGCTAATTTCATAAAAGCTGTAACCACAAAGCCGAAATGCGCCATCTGTTGGAATAACAAATGTAATGCATTTTATTACTACATTCATTACAAAATGCATTCCAATGCCTTTTATTTATTACTTAGATTTCAGCCCATATTAGATGAGCACAGCCTGTGTATTTTTAAAAGCATAAAGTTCAATATTGCATTGAAAAAGTTAAATTTTCTGTTATTACCCTGGCAAATTGCACTGCCTCATGTCGAAGGTGTATTGCTAGCCAGAGGACTAAAGAAGTTGACAGCCTTTTATGAAAGTGCCCAAGCAATTCCTATATATTACTCATTCCAGAAAATACAATATTTTAGAAGAATACACTTTAGATGTTTACTTTTGGCTGCCAGGCCAAAAAATGACAATTGGTTCCTCTTGTTTAGCTCTTTTATAGCAGAAGGACAGGATGGGGAGGAGTGAAGGGCAGAATCTAGTTTCATCTTCTGAGACTTGAGCAGATAGAAAACCTTTCCCTGGTATACCTTTGAAATCTTCTTCCATTAGGGCCAAATCTACAGTATATACCGTATTTATGTATTTAAAATCAGAGAACAAGAGGCCTTGGGGTTTAAGCTTTTATACCTTCACCGTTAAAATAAAATGCCTGCTGAGACAAACAGAAACACAGTATGCTTTACTCAAACAGCCACTATTAACAATTCAAGAATAAACACTTCTGTTTAGAGGTAGATCGGGGTGATAATGGACAGGTACAGCTTCATGTCTTTCATTGTGTTATTTGAGTGCTTAGCATCCCAAAAAATGCATTAGGAAATATGACTAGTTTTGCAAGATTATAATTATTTTAATTATTAAACATGTCCAGTGTCAAAAAAGAAACAAGCATTTGAAATTGTATAGTAGTACAAGGTATAGCAATTCTGCCATCATACAGTATGTAAATGTTAGCAAGAATATGTATGTGCCACAGTGTGGCACTCTGTGTAGGGCACATTCCTGTCTTGCATTTGATGCTGCTAGGATATGCTCTCATCCCCAGAGCTGGGTTAAGTGGGTTCAATTGGGTTGTCAGACATATGAAAGTGCCTCTTTACATTTAATCACATTTTAATTTTGATCACCATTAACCTGAGTAGCAATAGTTTCTACTAATTCTGCTGTTTATTTTAAGATGTGTTAAAAATGAATTCTCTGTTACTTACTATTGGCACACTTTTAGATTCCATATAAATGTATTGTAGCTATTGACTAATCACTACCATGCTGAACTTTCTAAATGCCTGTATATGCCATGAGCATGAACCAAACATGCCAGCTATTGACTATATGATTTTATTTCTTTTTATAAGTCTCGGTACTATTTATCACTACTTATAGGCTATCCTTACAGTACAGGAAGTACTGACTAATCCTGCAACAGACCAGTAATATGTGTTTCATATCTTCATGTGTGCAAACACAAATTTTGTCATTTTCTTCAAGCATGTTCATTTGAGCTCTTAGATGCCATCTGTTAGTGAAAGTAGTTTACTATGCTACAGCAACACAAAGACTGTGATTTCCAGAACTTGTTCATGGACTTGCTGCTGCTTACCAATTTCCTGAAGTGGAAGTTTAATGAAAAATTGATAATGCATCTTGACCTTGTCCAAATACTACTTGTGGAGATGACAGAAATGTAAAAATCTATTTTACAATGCAAGCTGTATTATTTTGGACTATTTGTTTCAAGTCTTGAACTATGTAAACATAATCTATATAGATTTGTATAATGTAATTAATTATACACGCAGTTGTGTAAACTTATATTTGCAACAATATTAAAATTGATTAAAACAATCATGCCTATCAGGTTCAACTAAATCTAGGGTTACAAGAAGTTCTGTGGTTTCAGAGACAGTCCTATATACAGCAACAATAATGGCATATGAAATGGGCCAATAAATGACCAGATAGATTGTGAGTCTCAAACACTCTTGGATGGCCACCATTTTTGTTTTAACTGGTGTCCTGTTTAGCTGTAAATGAAACACATTATTTACTGTAATTGTGCAGCCCATTATTGTTCTCATTTCTTATACACCAATCATTTCTAAAACTGATTTTCTTCTGTCTCCAATAAAATGCATATCTTGCTTATGTCAGAGACTCCAGCACAAGTCAAAAAATCCAAAATTTATAGTTGGTATAAAAAAGCTAAACCATATCAGACTACTTCAAATTGATTACAATTTTCAAAACTAGAATGAATTTCAAAGGAATTGCATTGAAGAGGTGGGGTAAGGGCACAGTGAGCAGAACACCCATCTTCAAACAATATCTCAACAAAGAATTTAGAGCAACATTGTGCTTCAATCAAAGGTACGCAGAGACCCAGTGATTTCTGGTTTACTCCTCATTGGTGAAGACAGAAAACAATTGACAACCACAATGAGTCTAATAGGACACTGACAAAAAGAAAACGGTAAAGGGTGCAGTCCTAACAAGGACTTTAGATTTGTCTGTACCCGCATTTTCCACAATGTGTTTGTATATATATGTAAAAGATATACATTGCCAATTACTGTATATTTAATTTTTGTTTTTTCAGAAGACTTTTTTCCACGGGTTTCAGCTATGACTGTGGTTTTAGGAATTCTTCTGCCCTTGAGTGTTCTGGCCTTCATGGTGATGACCTTTACTGCTCTGAATTTCAAGAATAAAGTTAAAGGTAGCTCTGGTTCTTGTTACTCTGCTTAACAAAATTTCTTGAATTGGTTTTATTTTGCCATGTTTGCTATGTGGGCATTATGAATCAATCACAGTCAAATTCATCTGTCTTATATATACATTCCAAATATGTCTACCTGAAACCTGGCTATCTATACGTGTGAGAATCACATAATGTGTTCAAGCAGGACTACCATGTGCACTTCCTAAGTTGGAGGGCATAATTACATTTTGGGTGGGTGAGCTCCGTGTTTCCCTACTACACAATTTTACAACAAAATTGGAAGGATCTTCTGTGACAATCACAGAACACAATCACATCTTAAACCTTTTGATCTCTGTGCCTAATTAATAGGAACCTACAATGTATCTTGTCCCCTTTCTGATGCCCATGTATGCTTGTGTTGATAAAGTAAAACAAAAGTCAGAACTTGTTGGAATCTCATTGTATATTAATCTGTAGCATAACAAGAAATTTGTGTGTTTTTGTTTACTTTGCTAATGTTACTGAAAGTCTGTTTTTTGGTTTATTTCCAAAGCTGAACGGCAACGAGCAGAGGCTGGTAAGAGAATTTCTTCAATGCTTTTCTAAGGAATGAATATTCATTCAAAATTAATCGAGTACTCCAGTTTGGCAGACAGTAGAAAGTATCTGTTTACTAAATTACTAAGTATAGAATAAATATCACTAGGCTAAATGATGCAGAAATCATGCATTGTATTATAAGTAAATTTAAAAGGAAAACAGAAATATCTCAAGTTCCAGATAAAGGAATACAACAAATTCCAAGATCCATTGGGCTTTCCTAAACTAAAATAGTCATTCTGGATTTTATATGATTCACTTCTCATACCAATATCATATAAACACACCCTTCTTTCACCTACTAAATCTTCTCCTCACATTCTCAGACTTTTTCTTTTTTTTAATTCTGACCTTCAACATAATATAATACAATTCTCAGTGTTTTATAAGAGTGTAGATGCAAAGACTAAAAGTCTAAAGAGGATAGACTGTGGAGACAGTCAAGGAGCAGTGGAACAAGTTTAAAAATATTTTACAGGCAGGACTGGTACATACCTAAATTTGGAATTAATACGAAATTCAAAAAAACTCTGTAGTTGGTTAATAAAAAGTTAAAAAGGAATAAAAAACAGCTGTATAATGGGTATAAGACTAATAACTCCAAAGTGAATCGTACGGCATATGAGAACACGATGGAAACCATTAAGAAGGATATCAGGGAGGCTAAAAGACAGTTGGAGAGGAATATTGCAGATAAGGCGAAAGATGATCGTAAGAGATTATTTCAGTATTTTAGTAGTAAAAGAATAGTCAAGGAGGAGGTAACGTGCATCAAGAATAGTAAAGGGGAATTAAAAGATACAGACAGTGAAATAGCAGATGCCTAAACTTGCATTTTTCTGAGGTCTTCACAACTGTGAATGTCGGTAACCTCCTAAAGGTAAATGGGTCTACTAAGGAGGTTCTGAGGGATTTAGAAATTGTAGAAGGAGAAGTACTGCTGAGATTAAAGAGATTGAAATCAAACAAATCACCAGGACCAGATAATATTTACCACTGAGTTCTTGAGGAGGCTAGCGAGTACATATATAAATCCTTGACACGTTTTTTGGAAGTTACTGCGCACTGGAGAGATTTTAAAGGACTGGAAAATGGCAAATATTATCCCGTTATATAAAAAGGGTGACTAGACAGATCCAAGCAACTATAGGTCAGTAAGCTTAACATGCATCACAGTAAAATTAATGGAAGGAATTATTAAGGATAAGATTTAGCAGCACATGGCAAGTACAGGGGTTTTACCAAACAGTCAACATGGGTTCAGAAGAGGGAGGTCAGACTTACTAACATGCTGGAACAGAGCATATTATATTATTTATCTTGACTTTCAGAAAGCATTTGATAAGGAGCCACATAAGAGGTTGGGCATCAAACTATTTGAAGTGGGAGTTCAGTGTGATGTTTGTAGATGGGTGCAGAATTGGCTCAGGAACAGAAGCAGGGGGTTATGGTGCAAGGAACCTTAACAGAATTGGCTGATGTTAAAAGTGGTGATCCACAGGTGCCAGTACTAGGGCCGCTGCTATTTTTAATATATATAAATGATATGGAAAGGAATATGAGTAACAAGCTGGTTAAGTTTTCAGATGATACCAAGATAGGTGGATTGGCAAATAATTTAGAATCTGTTAAATCATTACAGAAGGACTTGGACAGCATACAGGCTTGAGCAAATTTGTGGAAGATGAAATGTAATGTCAATAAATGTGAAGTACTACACATAGGAAGTAAAAATGTTAGGTTTGAATACACAATGGGAGGTCTGATAATTCAGAGTACAGGTTATAAGAAGGATTTAGGAGTCATACTGGACTCTACACTATCAACTTCCAGACAGTGTTCAGAAGCCATTAAGAAGGCAAACAGAATGTTAGGCTATATACCACGATGTGTGGAGTAGAAGTCCAAGGAGGTTATACTCAAGCTTTATAATGCACTGGTGGGGTCTCATCTGGAGTACAGTTTTGGTCTCCAGGCTACAAAAAGGAAATAGCAGTGATAGAAAAGGTCCAGAGAAGAGCGACTACGCTCATTCCAGGGCTATAGTGGATGAATTATGAAGAAAGATTAAAAGAGCGGAGCTTCTATGCATTTAAGCAAAAGAAGATTAAGAGGTGACATGATTGAAGTGTTTCAAATTATGAAGGTAATTAGTACAGTGGATTGAGACTGTTACTTTAAAATGAGTTCATCAGGAACACAGGGACACAAACTTGTTAAGGGTAAATTTCACACAAACATTAGGAAGTTTTTCTTTACACAGAGAACAATAGACACTTGAAATAAGCTACCAAGTAGTGTGACAGACAGTTAAGACTTCAGGGACTTTCAAAACTCGACTTGATATGTTTTAAGAAGTAAGTGGATAGGACTGGCAAGCTTTGTTGGGTGGAATGGCCTATTCTTGTCTAGATTGTTCTAATGTTCTAACACAAATTCCAACTCTAAATGTATTAAACCTTGGATTGTAAGTGCTTTAAGCCCTTGCATGGGTTCAATTCCAAACTTATATCCTGTACCTCACCCAGGGTCCGCAATGCTATCTGGAGTCCTTGAAGGTATAACCCTGAAGCTCTCTTTATGAGCTCATGTATTCTTCAAGACCTGAAGACAAACTTGCCTTTGACAGGGAAAGCAACAAGGTTACATATAGACTACTGTATAATAGAAAATAAGGAGTGTTAGGTAACACAATGGAAACCACTGAGGTGACCAATTAGAATAAGGAATTTCTGTTAAATTGTGCCCTATCAACCATTGACATTGTTCCATTTTTGAGTCCTTCGAATAATTGCTTTGGTGACATTTTTAATATTTAGCTGATCTACTGCTCCTTGACAGTAGTTGTGTCATTTTATTTTTCTTACAGTCTAGGTCCTACTAACTCTATTCTATGACATACATAAAGTCCATGATGGCAGGCAAAATGTAACACCTCGCTACAACAAGTAGTACATAAAGCAACTACTGCCTATAGCTTAGTTGACAGAATTAAATTACTTACCATTTGCTCTGAAAAAGGGTCTGCTCTGAATTTCCAAGGCAAATTTTGGAGATAGTATGCTTAATTTCACAAGAAGTAAATGAATGAATATTATTGGTAAAGTAGCAATATACTGTAAGTAAATAAAATCTTACTCTTAAATCATATTACATTAATAACGGACATGTGATGATGTGGAAAATGAGTTTCTTTCAATAATTTAATTTGCTTATAACAACTCTCAACATTGTTATCTTAAGCAATTTTACTCCACGTTTTCTGTCATATGTTCAATATAATTACTTACTGTTTTGTCTTGGTAGACAGTTATGAAGCTATGAGAAAGAGTAGTGGAAGCTAGGTTAAGAAGTGAGGTGATGATTAGTGAGCAGCAGTATGGTTTCAAGCCAAGAAAGGGCACCACAGATGCAATGTTTGCTCTGAGGATGTTGATGGGGAAGTTTAGAGAAGGCCAGAAGGAGTTGCATTGTGTCTTTGTGGACCTGGAGAAAGCATATGACAGGGTACCTCGAGAGGAGCTGTGGCATTGTATGAGGAAGTCGGGAGTGGCAGAGAAGCACGTAAGAGTTGTACAGGATATGTGCGAGGGAAGTGTGACTGTGGTGAGGTTTGTGTTAGGAGTGACGGATGCATTCAAGTTGGAAGTGGGATTACATCAGGGATCGGCTCTGAGCCCTTTCTTATTTGCAATGGTGATGGACAGGTTGACAGATGAGATTAGACAGGAGTCTCCATGGACTATGATGTTTGCTGATGACATTGTGATCTGTAGCAAGAGTAGGGAGCAGGTTGAGGAGACCCTGGAGAGGTGGAGATATGCTCCAGAGAGAAGAGGAATGAAGGTCAGTAGGAACAAGACAGAATACATGTGTGTAGACGAGAGGGAGATCAGTGGAATGGTGAGGATGTATGGTGAAGGAGGATGAGTTTAAATACTTGGGATCAACAGTACAGAGTAATGGGGATTGTGGAAGAGAGGTGAAAAAGAGAGTGCAGGCAGGGTGGAATGGATGGAGAAGAGTGTCGGGAGTAATTTGTGACAGATGGGTATCAGCAAGAGTGAAAGGGAAGGTGTACAGGATGGTAGTGAGACCAACTATGTTATATGGTTTGGAGACAGTGGCACTGACCAGAAAACAGGAGACAGAGCTGGTAGAGTTAAAGATGTTAAGATTTGCATTGGGTGTGACGAGGATGGATAGGATTTGAAATGAGTGCATTAGAGGGTCAGCTCAAGTTGGACGGTTGAGAGACAAAGTCAGAGAGGCGAGATTGCGTTAGTTTGGACATGTGCAGAGGAGAGATGCTGGGTATATTGGGAGAAGGATGCTAAGGATAGAGCTACCAGGGAAGAGGAAAAGAGGAAGGCCTAAGAGAAGGTTTATGGATGTGGTGAGAGAGGACATGCAGGTGATGGGTGTAAGAGAACAAGATGCAGAGGACGGAAAGATATGGAAGAAGATGATCCGCTGTGGCAACCACTAATGGGAGTAGCTGAAAGAAGAAGACTGTTTTGTCTTGGTAGAGTAATATATTACTCTACTTTCCCCTTTTGTATTATTAATATGTATCCTTTGTCAGAATGCATCAACTCTCACAGACTTTCCACTGTTTATAAAGTATTGTACCATATAACTTCTCTCCACCTTCCCTTCTACATTTATAACCTCAGGCAATTAAGTTTAGTAAAAGACAAGCAGGAGTTAAGTTACAATTTACATAATGTATTATTGATAATATTCATAAATAAAAAAAATATGCAAAGTACATTTGAATATTGGCAACCATACAAGCTGATAAATAGTGATGTGTAGTTTCAGGCGGCACACAGACTTGTTAGTTACTTAAAATGTCTCTAGTTAAGGTATCATTTGTGGTCAGCTTTCTCCAGAACAAACCGCATGCCTGTCTCAATATGGCTGCCGAGCTGTGCTCTTCATTGTATTGTCCTTTTCAGTTCATGGTGTGAGATGGTCTTTCATCAGTTTGGTAAGAGAGAGAGAGAGAGAGAGAGAGTGAGGTAAAGCAAGTGAATTTATATGTTTTCTGTCCAACCCCTACAGCCAATAGGGCGCCGTGGTACTTAAAGGCTTTTGATACAAGACAGTTCCAAACAGCCATACTTCAGACAAATGGGGGGGAACAGAAAACCTCCACACCTGCCCTCTAAACCATGTGTTAAGGTAAAGCTTGGCAGTTAGGCAGCCTGGCTTTCCTGTGGGGGTTGACTGGGAGTCCTGGAGAGAAATATTAGCCAAACTTGTTAGAGGCACTCCCCCTCCAACCCTGTCGTAAAATTACAAAGAGACTCATTCCTAAAAGGGGGGGGGGAAGGGGTTCTTAAACCATCAAACCATTGCCGTTATTATTAATAATGTAACACTAATATTACATTGCTTTGTCTAAGTTACAAATAAAGACATAAAAATATTTATCAAGTTGTATGTAAAATTTCACATCAGAACACTTACCTACCAAAAAAATGTTGCTTTTTGTGGTGTGTAAAACTGTCTTTGTGCCAGGTGCTGTGAACCTGTATCTGGCTATTGGGCTGCACCAATTGGGCTTGCAGTGTTCTCTATAACCTTGGGTTTGTGTGTGATCAATCATGTGTTTACACTTCCAGGTCGTGCTTTGTCCAGTTCAGGCTATGTAGTTCATGCCAGAGATGAGGTACAAAAAAATTAAATATTATTTCCTTCCTTAAAAGTCAGTCATTTTCTAACCTGCTTAGTCCTGAACAGGGTCATCGAGTCTATCCTACCAGCTAGCAGAGGGCACAAGGAAGGAACAAACCCTGGAAAAAATGCAAGCCCCATTGCAGGACAAACACACACACACCCCAGCCACACATTAGGGTGAATTTAGTATCACCAATCCACCTAAATTGCATGTCTTTGGACTGTGGTAGGAAATCAGAGCACCAGGAGACACAGGGAGAACATCTAAACTCCACACAGGGGCGATCTGGGATGCAAACCCTTGTCTCCTTACTGAGAGGCAGCAGAGCTACCACTACACCAACATGGCACCTTTCCCTTAAAAAGTAGCTTAAGTAATTTGAAAAAAAGAAAGGAGATTAATATCAGGATCAATACCAGTAATGCATCATTCATAAGACATTATGCTGCAACTTGATTGTCATTCACAACTGAAGAGGACTGTGCTAAATTTAAAATGCTACCAATGGAGCCTATGTGTACACTTTCCACATTGTGGAAAAGAAGCCAGCTTTACGAAGCTCCTACTTCAAAAAAAGTGCAGAATCCTGGCACTGAAAGAACAGGCATGTATATGTAGAACAGTGTTTTTTCAATTGTTTGCTGGCCTTGTGTTGACCAGCACACACCTGCCCATGTGGTGGTTAACGGTGCAGTGCTCAGTTTGTGATGGACATTGTGTTTAGTTTATGTATTCTTCCCAGTGTTGTTGTGGCTTGCCCTTTTTCATCCTAAAGTAATTTGATTCTGAACTTGAAGTGTTGCTGTCTCAGCTTAAGCAATTCAAAACCAAAAGAATTTTCTGAGCAGTGGGTGGCTGTAAAGTTCTCCCATGTATTTAACACTTTAATCTATATGGCTGTATTTTGTAAGATTATGACAATATTGGAGGGTATCATAATGACTTGATGCCATTGGCTACAGACCAATACCAGCTCCTCATTATTTGATTGTTTTTTGTGAGCTTGCATATCTAGCTATTATTAGCAAAAGAGAGGCAGACATCATTAGTTAGGCAAGTTCATGTAAGCATTAGTGAAGTCTGCACGCACATAGAAAAATTTTGATATAGCCACACTATTGTAGTATTTAAATACAATCAAAACAGCAAACACTACATAAAATATGAGCTTAAAAATAAAAAATCAATAAAAAATAAACAATAAGCAATAATAAGCAAAACATTAATTTCCTCAAAATGTAAACTTCATTCTACTCCACCTTTCTGAAAGCAAAATAAGACAAGGAAAAAAGTGAGCTAATTAAACAATGAAGTCAATTGCTGGTAAAAATTATCCACTGAGGTTGAAATTGACTCACGTGAAAACCTGCAGCCACATTTGCAAACTCTTGTTATACTTATGGAGCATAATTGTTGGTGCCTGTACCTTAGACTTTGGGTCCCTTAATTTACCTATTTGAAATACATAGTTCAGTATTCTCTACAAATTCAGTAGCATCATTTAGCACACTCTCGACAGGAATATATCTGCAGTGGTAAGAGGTGATTTCATATGCAGTAAAATATTACTGGTAATTGCTTTCTATTTTTGCTGCATTTTAGAGTATGATGAATTTTCTCAACGTCTTGGTAAGTACATCTTTTATGTTTACACAGGAAAGGATCTTGTTGTTGGCTTTTTTGTGGATGTTTGTGTTTTTGATGATCTTATCAGCCTTTCTCTTTGTTATAACTCCTCCTTAACTAAGTGTCCCCTTTTATTTGCTTATAAATGTAAATGGTACCAAGGATAAAAAAGCAATCCTTTTAAACGGTTCATTCCACCCTGCTTTTACAGCTTTAAATGTCCTAGGTATTGTGACATTGCTGCATGGTGACCACTAATTAATACACTAGAAGACAGTGCTGGTGCCTCTACAAATGCTTTCTAGGCATTCTTCTTTTTCCATTCTGCCATGTTATGTCAAAAACAAGATATCAGACAGATGAGCCTCTGTTCTGTTTGTGCATTTCAGGAATCCATGTTCCTTATTCCTCATGGCTGCATTCTATGCATTATACTACTGGGTAAGCGCTCATCAAAGCCAACCCCTATAACGTAAAACAAAATCAGACCTGTTTGATGTAATTGGGGCAAGTAACACAACAGACTGGTCTGACTGAGTCACTGGCGATGTCAAACTTCATGACAGAGAGTCAATGTTGCACACCTCGACTACCCCATGAGCTAAGAATATATAAATGTACTCTGCATCTGGAAATTGCTGGGGAGTATCCCATAACATAACACAGTCTTTAGCAGATTCTGGTTATGTACATCATAGCCCCAAGATTTTTTAATTTAGTTTGATATCAAAAATAAGCAAAACGGTTATAGTTACTGTTAATCTTCATGTTTCCAGTTGACTTATGCCAGCACTGTTAAATGTCTTAAATGAATTTTATGAAAATGTTTGCTAATATTATTGTTTTTATACCCAATACAACAGCAGCTGAGAGGCTACGTGTTCAAGATGGTATAAATTTAATTTTATTTTTTTCATAAATTTCTATGTAAATAATTCAGTAGGACTGACTAAAGAAAAATGTATTTCTTTTTCAGAATATACAGCACAGGCTCAAAGTCTTGGTAAATTTTCTCCTTTGTTTTTGTTATAGTGAACATGTTGAAAGTTTAGTAGTGAAATTCTATAGAGACATTGTCAGAAGAGCAGGCACCATCTGCTTTTTCATAATCCAGTTTTTTGATGCTATTTGTTGTATGCATTTTGGAATGGGGTCTAGGTAATGAGGGTCTTTCCATGTTAAAATGTGTGAAATTTTAAAAATGGCTTATGATAAGATTGAGTTCTTCTTGTATAACCAGAAATAAAATTGCATAATGCAATACTATTGAAATGAAAGGACAGTGTATGAAATAGTAAGGGCAGTGCTGAGTTTAGACACTCGTGCACTTTTTGATAATCAACGTATTCTGTTGTACTTCAGAAAAGATTGATCCGAAAAGTTTACATTACTTACATGATAGGGTCTCATTGTAGTATATTATCAATTTCTAGTCTTACTCTTTAAAATAAATGCAATAAGTATACTTTCCCATGACTTACTTTTGCCATTTGATAATCTGTTGTCTGAATTATTACTTATTTACTGGAACAATAAGGGCCATATATACAATGAAAGTGGAATATTTAACTGCAGTGAGGTCACTAGAGAGTTTTCGAATTGCAGCATAACGCTTCAATCCACCTTACTAACCGAAGGTTGTAAACCAGATATATGGACGCAGGGCGCTGTGCACATCGAGGCGCACGCGCACTGCCGCACAATATGGATGAGCCCGCCACAGAGCAAAAAAATAGCGCAGGGCGCATCGAGGCGCACGCGCACTGCTGCACTGCAATGAGCCCGCCACAGAGCAAAAAAATACAACCCCGCCACAGAGCAAAACAATAGCACAGGGCGCATCGAAGCGCACGCGCACTGACGCACTGCAATGAGCCCGCCACAGAGCAAAAAAAGAAACGAGAGGATTCAAAGGTTGTATTACAGTACGGAAACCCCAGAGGTCCACACTGCGCACTAACGCACTGCAACGAGCCCGCCACAGAGCAAAAAAAGAAACGAGAGGATTCGAAGGTTGTATTACAGTACGGAAACCCCAAAGGTCCACAGTACACAGCATATTTGAATCACATTACAGTATTAGAGTACGGAATCCCCAAAGGTCGAGACTACACAGCATACTGGAATCACATTACAGTATTACAGTAATACATTATTAACAGTCCAGCCACAGAAAACACAGAAACGCCACCAGATGGAAAGAAACAATACACGAGCGCTCCGTATTAAACGTAAGTGCGATTATAATTCTTAACAGTAGACGCCGTATAGCTAATGGAGTCACGGCTCCAAAAACAAACAGCTCAACTAATGGAAATACAAAAACGAGCCGGCATGGATACACACGATGAACGCAGGCGCCTACAACGCGTGTCTAAAACAGCGGAGGCAAAACAGTCACGGCTCCAAAACGAAACAGCTCAACTAATGGAAATACAAAAACGAGCCCGCATGGATACACACGATGAACGCAGGCGCCTACAACGCGTGTCTAAAACAGAGGAGGCAAAACAGTCACGGCTCCAAAACGAAACAGCTCAACTAATGGAAATACAAAAACGAGCCCGCATGGATAGACGCAATGAACGCAGGCGTCTACAACGCGCTTCTGAAACAGCGGAAGCCAAGAAGTCACGGCTCCAAAACAAAAGAGCTCAACTAACGGAAATACAAAAACGAGCCCGCATGAATAGACAATCAACGCAGGTGCCTACAACGCTCTTCTGAAATGCCACAAGCAAAGGAGTCACGGCTCCAAAAAGAAAGAACTCAAATAACGGAAATACAAAAACGAGCCCGCATAGATACACACGATGAACGCAGGCGCCTACAACGCGTTTCAAAAACAGCGGAAGAAAAACACTCACGGCTCCCACTGTGCCAGTAATGTTGATCACATAGCGGTCATTCAGTTTGGCGCCCGCCCCAGAGTCCAGAGTCAAACGCAGTGGCGTCCTGCCCAAACAACACAACCTGTGAGCTACACTTGCTCTAATCCACGGTGACAGTAATATAGATCACATGACGGTCACAGACTCTAACCCAGCAGCGTCCCAGACTCAGTGGCTGGCACACGAACATCACAACCTGTAAACTGAATTTGCTGTGCTCCACTCTGCCAGCAGTCGGTGTCAGCAAAGGCAACGGAATCACGTCTCCACAAAATGAGACCGCTTTACTACAGATATGCTTATGTAATTAAATGACATTTCCCCAGACGCACCCACCCTCCATGATATGTCATCCATCCAGATATCAGACGGAACAGAAACTCATTGCCATTCTTGGATTTCCGATTTGCTGGCGAATCGCGGGCTTACTGGTAAAGTGCTAAATGCTATTAAAATAAAACTAAGATAATGCTGTCTTTTTCCATTCATAAATAATTTTTAACAGTCGTATTGCTAAATAGATTAACATTCTTTCACTGTATTTACTTATTTCCCAGAACAAAGAAGCGTTAAGTTCTAATCCTGTTAAAGTGCTTGTGCAATTGTGGTATTATTATGTGCATGTACCTTCACTCAAAAAACAAAGTGCTGCATAGTCAATTTTTTAATAGTATACTTAACTTTAATAGATTTAAAAATCTGCGGTGGGCTGGTGCCCTGCTCAGGGTTTGTTCCTGCCTTGTGCCCTGTGTTGTCTGGGATTGGCTCCAGCAGACCCCCGTGACCCTGTAGTTAGGATATAGCGGGTTGGATAATGGATGGATGGATGGATGGATTTAAAAATACAATTAGCACCATTCCCTGATTTACTAACCTTGTTTCAATTACTGTTTATAGATGCAAGGAATATTCACAGGTTTGCAGGTATTGTAAACATTTTAACTGCACAGTTTTGAATGTTTATTGAACTATTTATAAACACTATATATTTCTATTTCTTACCAGCATAGAATAAACCTCACGTCAGCTGCACTTGGTTGTTTTCAGGTAGCTGACATTATATGGGGACACAAACACACAGTATATTGTTTTCTTGTATCCTCCTATTGTGGTCTAGTGCACAATATTGGGGTTCTGGCCAAGGTTCAGTATTTCAATTGGGTTTACATGTAGACTTATAATTATGCCATTTCAAAACTCTTTTTAAGCCATTCTAATGTGCAATGGGTTTATGAGTATTTCAGGTCACTTTCATATTGCACAGTATAGCTGTACTTCAGCTTCATGGATTGATGTATTGACATCCTATGAAACACAGCATTTTCATGTTTAATTTAGGCAAGGCACCCACATTCTGATGCATCAGAGCATCCCTGAAGTTGTGTCATAGTCACATAGAAATGTTTTTTCACACTTTATATTTCACTTATAATCATTTTATGTATAGCACTGTGCAAGATTAAGAGGCATCCTGGATTTTTACATAAATTTTGTTTTTGATTTTTTTGTCTGTTATATTTGTGTATTTGTGAAACGAGCAAATTTCAGATTTCTAAATTTTCATTTTTCAAAAAAATTAAATGAGAAATGTTTGTTTTGCTGAAGACTTTACAGATAAAAAGTTACTCTGGAGGTATGTAGCACAGTGCTTGAATAGACAGACAGATTGAATAAACAAACATAACAAACAGGTGCTAAGCCAAACTAATTAACTGAAACAAAAATGGATCTACAAAGAGTAAAATTGGACAAAGGATGACCAAAGTAAAAAATGAGGGTGTGGAAAGTGTGGAAGTTTAAACTTCAGATCATAAGTTCTTACACAACGGTAATTTTAAGCATAGCATCTAAACTCAAGGGGTTCATCCTGCATTATCAAGGTATCTTCCAAGCACACTCTTTACATCAGACTGTAATTTTTAGATTAGCTTTCTAAGCTCTTCTGTGGAAGCATAAACGAAAGGACAATGCTTATCAGAAGATGTCTTCATGGAAAAATTGTGACAAAAGCTGTTTCTCCAAATTGGGAATAAACCTAAACAACTCGTCTGTGCATGAAAACATGAGGACTGCGGTACAGAATAATGTTAACAGGTGCTCTGGACTGAGCAGTCAAAATCTGAAAATTGTGGTTCTAAGAGAAGACAGTCTGTTGACCAAAGGCCTAGAGAATAGAATATTGATGAATGTCTGCAGGGAACGGTGAAGCACGGTGGTGCCTAGGGACTGTATTTCTGGAAATGGAGTTAATGATTTGATCAAAATGGCTGCTGGCTTTAAGGCCAAGAATAATCACACCAAAAAAAATGAAACTAACCATAGCATTATATATGTGGGTTTCCCCACAAGAATGGCTGCAGTGTAATCAGTTATCCCAGTAATACGCACACTGAGATGTTGTGTATGAAAGACAGCCACAGCTTTTCATCTGTTGTAACCTTTTCCTTCTGCTAAACACCTGCTACCTTTAAAACTGTGTGTTACTCCCAGTGACTCCTGTATGCTGTTACTGTCTTATGTTTAAAAAAGTATATAGTAACATCATATAAGGGGGCTTATTTTATGTATTAAAATCCTTTTGAGTGATTCTGTGTTTCGCAAAGCAAAAGCAGACTATACCTTCACATTTAGATTGTTACTCATAACAGAGATGTGTGCCTGGGTAATAACTTGCAGTTTCAAAAGAATTAAATCTTGAATGGTCATTTTGGCATTTTGAATACCTCACCAGTTACTGCTGAGTAAGTATTTCATATTGAATCTAGTCATTTCTTGCTCCTTAGATGAACAGGGAGGGCACACATCAGATTTAAATAGGTTGTAGCATAGTCTTTTTAAGTGCTTTGCAGTATGCCTTTCACTGTAATGTCAAATAATTTGGATGTGAGTGTCACAGTAGGCTTTGCGCCCTAGGAATCAAGTTACCCAAACTGTTCTATAACATTTCAGTAATTATTTACCACTTTGATGCTGATATTTCTGATCATAAATTAGGTCACTGCGATAGTAATTGATGAGAAGAATTTATAATTAATTGCAGAATTAAGGTATTTGAGGGTTCCTCTAGAGTATCTCTTTCTCTTGCACAATTTGGTTCAAAAACTAATGAGCACATTGTCATCTCATAACATACTTAAGTTTTCAGTTTGGTATTTTTTTGTCCAGCCATTTTAGCTGCAGACTGTCCTCAAGAAACTGTGACACACAGACAGACACACACCCATCATCGAGATAATCAACGTTTTCGGTATCAGGGGATCCTAAAACATCGGGATCCCTCGAAAACAGGAGATTGAAATTTTTGACGAATTTAAAGCTTTCACTCCTCCCCCATAGAAGATAGGTTATGGTGGGGGATAACGCAAAGCAAAAATTGTTATACTCTATTTAAAAATCTATAGAGAAGAGAATATAGCTGTTTAATATCAATCTATCATATCAATATAATGATAAATGATAATATCAACAAAAAGAAACTTTATAATGTGTATCTTTCAAATAACAACACAAAAATCATAATCGTTTGCTTTGCTGGTGCTATATTTAATCATGTGGCATAGTGCGATGCAAATGGTCTTGGAAGTTTTTTTGGTTTTTAATATTGAACTTTTATCTGTATTGAGAACCAGTGTTCAGTCTGTATGAAGGTTAATAAATTATCATGAATAGAGCACCTTAAGGGGGTGTTACTGTTATAGAAGAGAATTAGCTATACTGTATATAGGGTGGTCCAGATCTAACTATGCAACTTCTAATGCAATGCAATGCAATAATTGCATAATTAGATCTGGACCACCCTGTAATACCATCAATGCTAGCCCTAATTTTCCTCATATTTAAATAAATACTTATATTTAATATGAAACATCACTCTTTTAAAATTTGAGCAGAAAGGAAAAATGTAAGCTGTTACTTCACAACCTTGCATATTTTTTAATTATATTTGAATATTAATGACAGTATATTTTTTTTTTCCACAGAAGACTTAACTCTAGATCCAGAGACGGCACACCCTTACCTTCAAATATCAGAAGACAGAAAACAAGTGAAAAGAGGAGACAAACGTCAGGACCTTCTTGATGGGCCTCAGAGATTTGATGCTTGGGCCTGTATTCTGAGTACACAGGGGTTCAACAGTGGACGGCACTACTGGGAAGTGGATGTTGGAAATAATATTGACTGGATATTGGGAGTAATGAAAGAAACTGCATTAAGGAAAGGTACAATTGATATGACTCCCAGTCAGGGATACTGGACACTGAAGCAGTATGAAGATCAGTTTACAGCATTGGATAGCATCAGGACCAGTCTCACTTTGAGCATAAGGCCCACAGCCATCGGAATGTATCTGGATTATGAGGAAGGCCAATTTTCTATTTATAATGTGGACAGCAGAAATCTGATCTATACATTTACAGAAAATTTCAGAGAAAAAGTTTACCCTGTCTTCAGGACATATGATACCTGCAATTTAAAATTAAGGTTGCCGGTTGAAACACATTAAAAGATGGCTGAACTGTTTGCTAGTTAGGATTTTTCAAAGATATTTTATGCAACAAGTGGACCACTATCCTTAATCTTCAAGATATTTTGCGTCACATTTCCCATTGCGACCTGGAAGATTGTCTGGAGTAATGAAGATTAACATATTCATTGCACCACTGTGGTTTGTGTATTTAATACACTTTGCACATGCATCAATATCATTTTTCCATATATACAATATATGCATATATATTTATTTGTTTGTTATCACAATATTACTCGCTTTTCCTGTTTTGTTATGAATTGCTTCCCTTTGTTTTCATTCTTGTGCGTCATAAATCCTTGCAAAAGTGTTTGTTGGACTTTTCCAGGAGAAACATTCAGAAGGTTCCTTGTTTTCCTAAAATTTCCTGACTGGCAATTCTCTGCAGCCTTTTACGCTCCAAACATCTTAAACACAGGTGGCATGGCGGCGCAGTGATAGTGCTTCTGCCTTGCAGTAAGGAGACCTGGGTTCACTTCCTGGGTCCTCCCTGCATGGAGTTCACATGTTCTTCCCGTGTCTGCATGAGTTTCCTCCTCCTTAGGTGCATTGGCGATCCTAAATTGTGCTTGGTGTGTGAATGTGTGTGCCCTGTGATGGACTGGCACCCTGCCCGGGATTTGTTCCTGCCTTGACTCCTGTGTTAGGATATAGTGGGTTGGACGATGACTGAGTGACATCTTAACACTCTTGCAGCATCTGAAGAAGATAAAAACAAGAGCTCAGACAGCACACTCTTGACATTTATCTTGGGTCTCCTGACAGAGCAAGACAGTGGATTTGTGTGCTGAAAAATTCTTCAATGCAAGCTAAATATAAAACTAGTATTTGTGTCACGACTGCTTTATGATGTTATGGTTATTTTGTCACTGATGTGGCCATGAAGTGGCACAATGTTAGGTTTCATCTAGGGTCTGACTTAATTACATTTTCACTTTTTAAGTAATTTTTAATTATTTTGCATGTGTTTTTGTTATTTTGCAACTTTTGTATATTTTTTGTTTAAATATTATGTGGCATTTATGTATTTTGTATATATGTTCCTTAGTTATATGTCTTGCATTCTGTGGGTGTGACCACAGGAGGCTGCTCCACCAAAATGTCATTATTGAAGGACCACCCTTGGACTGATGGCTAAAATCCTTCAGAGAATCAGTAAGCATTATGGAGTAAGGATAAAGATTTGCTGCAGTGGGTTGGCACCCTGCCCGGGATTGGTTCCTGCCTTGTGCCCTGTGTTGGCTGGGATTGGCTCCAGCAGACCCCCGTGACCCTGTGTTCAGATTCAGTGGGTTAGAAAATGGATGGATGGATAAAGATTTGTAAGCATTGTTTAGAATTCTGGTTTCTGCATTTTGATTATGGACTGGGCTTGTTTGCTTCAGGTTTTGTATTTAAATGATCATTTTTGCGCTGGCTTTTTCTCTGTCTTGCCTGTATGCTGGTCCATTTTTTATGTAATAAATTAGTGAAAAATAAAAGAACATTTTTTTTTGTCTGAAAGGCCAGAAGTTATCCTTTTCCCTAAAAGACATATTTGGGTATTTTGAAATTACTGCACTTTAAAAGCCCAAGCCCTATTTTGAGCTTGAGCCCCATTTGGGTTGGGGCTAGGCTGTTGAGGTTGCGAACTGTTTCTTAGACAATGACCTAGTGAAGTCTGGTCTGGATTTTATTTATTTTGTGGCCTGCTCACTCTTATTTTCTATTTTGGTGTTGCTGAATAACAACATACTATAAGCAGACATTTCCACAGTGTTATTCCCAGCACTGAACCTTGTCCATCCATGGGCATACTTAGTAATTATTGTAGTGCTCTCGACTAGGTTGTGTCTACTGTGGTCCTTAGATTGCACGTGAATGTATCACTTTGTGGCTGAGCTTTGTGCTAGTCATAGATGCATACAATTCACAATAATAGAACTTACTGTTCACCAGGGCAGATCTAGCAGAGCAGAAATTTCACATACTGACTTGTGGCAAAGGTGGCATCCTCTGACAGTGCTATGTTTAAAGTCACTGAACTCTTCAGTAAGACCCATTCTGCTGTCAATGAAAATTGCATAGCTATGTGTTTGATTTTACACACCTATTAACAATGAATCTTCTGAACTCAATAACCTGGTGGAGTGTCCACAGACATTTAGCCGTAAAATGAATTTTATGGATAATGGTTGTATTGCAATAAACTTACAATGATGTTGAAAAAAAATGATGGGGCTAATTTGCCAAAGATTACACCTTACTTATTGTAAATAAACTCGTGAAGTCATTTTAATGTAAGGTAGCTGTATAAAGAATAAAAAAATCAGTATTATCACACTTGTTAACTTTAAGTAGCCATTTCTAACAATATTATTTTTGAGTATTGTGCACTGGAAAATTAGTTTTCATGGGTACAATTTTTTCTGGAGTATGTTTCTTGGTAGAGATTTTTAAATTTGCCTAAAGTTAGGAGATTTGTATAAAGGGAGGTCCCCTTCTTTAAGTAAAATTCTGCAAATTCTTGGTGAATCCCATTACATTCTAAGGTGGGAAAGAATGTAAAAGATAGTGTATGTAACATTTTTTGAGAGAATAGGTATTATTCAAAAGAATAATAATCAGACAGGTGAGGTAATAAAAAAAATGAAAATGTTGCCCCATGGAGCAAATCATAATTGAAAACAATAATGATGCAAGAGATGGCAGACACCATAGGGTTTAATTATGGATCCAACAGTTAAACAAGTCCAAGATCTGTGTACACTACTGTGGAATACTGATGCATCATCATATTACTGTTCCAGGAAAAAAAAACTCAAGCTAACTTATTTGGACTAGAGAAATTTAAGATGTGTTTCACAACTAGACTTACTCCTAACTTATATGTCTCTGGTGACTCTTCCTATGAAGTTAGTAGTCACATGGGATCCAAAAAATGTCACTTGTTAGTTGTATTTTGAGTCGCTTTGGCATGCGCACTGATTGTAATAAATTCTTCAACAGGAGCTCATCAACAAAGAAAAATGGAAAACAAGATTTAGGAAAATATCAATAATAATAATTCATTACTCAACACCCAATACCTCTGCACAAATACATTTAAAAGACAAATCGTTAATAATCCACCTTCACGCTATAAGTGATCGCTTTGTCTTAAATATTTAGGCACGTAGTTGTTCCTGGGGTTAAAAACAGGTTAGGGTGTTGGGGGTAATTCCACAACTAGGCTTTGTTGTCGAACTAATATTTCATGCATCGCGTGCATATTTACTGACAGACAGGACTGCATTCTGCATGCAGCATACGTTCAACCAAAAGAGAAACAACGCACAGAGATGCACAAACATGAGGAAATCTGTGACAATCACTCCTCAGTGCACCTGCGCCAAATCAGAAGAGACACTAAATTCCACGGGACATGGAAAATTTCATAACACTGCCTCTCAATGTTCCTCTTCCTCCTTCCCTTATTCATGAACTAGACCCTGAGATACTTTGCTGTTCCTCTTGAGGTAGAAGCTCATTTCAAACCTGGGGATGAGGTGTAAATAAATTAGTCTGCTTAAATGATTGGCCTTAATCTAATAATATGAAAATCAACGTCTGTATTTTTCATATCATTTTTAAAGACAGAGTTATTGGCTGCTACACTAATTTTCATTGTAATGTAGCTCAAAGAAAAAAAAAGTTGAGCTGTCGACCAATTGGTGTTTCAATGTTTATTCAATTGTTTTTGTTAAGTTTACAGTAAACTAACTGGAATAATGTAGAATACAAGTGGCTGTTAAAGCTATTCTGGACAAGAAATTAATCATAGAATTATCTCAGCTTTTAGAAAAATATAATGCATGACAGGAATAAATACAATTTCAACTAATATGCTGTTTATTTTGATTACAATTTTTAATTGTTCAAATTTTTAATTTAACAGCTGCCCCAGTAAAACAATCTTAACTGAAAGGAGATTGGGTTAGCCAAATGTTTCATTTAAACTACCACTCATTACGAACAAAGAAGTAGAAATTTTAATTCATAACCCAACTCCATTTACAGCCACCTACAGAGAATTGGAAAATAAAGGGTGGTAGAGTATGGTAGACGGAAATTTGTATGTGCATAATCTGACACTGATTTTTTTATACTGTAAATATGCCAAATTCTGTCAATAAAAGAATAAATAAGAAAACACTTGGTTTTACTACAAATACAATATCTTGCAAGGTCATAATGACTGAAGATTTCAACTGTATAATGAACACTGTGGCAAGCAGACCATTACCGACTGTAACCACAACCACTCGTAGTGGTTATCTCACACTATCTCAAGGATCATAACATCTCTGACTGATGGAAACTATTATTCCATTTCAGACAATATTATTATTTTTTTCTTTCAAGCATGGATCAAATTATATTTTATTTGTAACAGCATACTACACTCCCTCCCCAAATACCATACAATTGTCTTTTTCAACAATGCACCTATGGAGACTTACTTCACTATTGCTAGTGGATGAGAATTTGCTAGAGCAATTTCCTTATATTTCAATCTGTTATTAAAGAGAGACAGATCTCCAGACATATCTGCAGGAATATTTTGGGAGACACTGAAGGCATTTCTAATGAGACAAATAATCTCACTTGCTTCAGAAAAAAATTACAGACTGGAAAGATATTACAGTTGTTCTCCAAAATTTTGTTAGTCAAGAATATACAAGATTGCTGAATGATGTGCTTTACAAAGCTTTTTGCCTACTAGAGAAACAGAGCAACTCATTCTCAAGTCACAACATTATGACTATGAATATGGAGAAAAGGCCAGTAACACTTTAGCACTGTGAATGCATAAAAAGGAAGTCTAGAACTCACCAGTGGATATTAACAATGCAGTTGTAACTAAAATTATGAAATAAAGAAAAAACTAGTATCTCTAAAGAACACAGTAAGCATTAGCAATCCTTCTATACATCAAAGTGAAAAGAAGGTGTAACTAAAATAAGTTTTAAATAAAAACAAATGCCACAAATTGGATACAATTTGCACAGAACCTTAAAAATCAGATGAGTATCCAGTACAATTTGGATTTTTTGCTAAATTACCTCCATTAATTTTATCAAAGAGTGGGGAAACCAGACAACACATCACTGCCAAAAACAACATACTGCACAACAATCTCAGTCTATCCAAAAATAAATAGATACTAGAATATGCATCTTACACAATAATATCTCTTCTCTCTAATGACTTTAATATTCTGACAAAAGATTTTCAGCAAAGAATGGAGAAATTATGATTTTTTAAATTGCTGCTATTTTATCTCAAGATAAAGCTAAAGATAGAAAATGCAAATATTTGTCATTTGAAATGTTTTTTGATTGTTTAATGTAATATACTCTCCTAAAGTAACTGAATCCACAGAGGTTTTGCTATCTCTGGATGCAGATACATTTTTGACAGATTCAGAAGGGATTATCCATGTAATCCACTACTTATATTTGGGTTCTGCTTCAATATACAGTATGTGCATGGATTAAGGTCACTCTTCACAAATCCAGAAGCCACCTTTCATGAAAGTAATAAAAATTCGGACTATTTCAGATTGGAACACAGGCATCCCAGTCTGATTGTATAACCTCAAATGCTTTTTGTAATTACTTAGGATACTCTAGCTATTCATGTTTGGATGAAATGGAATATAAAATTGATCATATGTAATGAGCATGAACAATAAATAAAATACTTTATTCTGAAGATATGGTGCCCTATGTCCCATACTCAGTCTCATTATTGCTATTGGATTTTTTTTCCCAAGTGGCATCAAAAATCTTTGTGAACATTACAATTATTAGCATTTGTGTTCACTGAATAATGCTGAAAAATAAAAAAGTGGCTTGATTTTTGCTACAATGTCAAGCTCAAAACATTTTATTCACTGCTTGCATGTTCCTAGTTTAGTGGCACCTGAGCTAATTTGGGCTTGCTGTAATAAAGAGGATGAAAAAAGTTTCTTTGTATCTTGAAATAATTTTAATAAACTGGAATTTCTAAAAGTTCTACAAGCTGCAGAAAGTGAAAATTGTTCGCAAATGTGTAAAGATTTTGACAAGGCATTTTTTTCTTAGTTTACTTTGAAATAAAAAGGCCATAACTCACACACACCCACACCCACAAAAAGATTACAGATTTAATTGGCTAAAAGTATCCTCTGTCACAATAAACCCATCCCATGTGTTTCACGTTTCAGTTAGGTAAGAGCATACAGTACATAAAAACCGGAATTGCATTTCAATGATTTTCATGCATTTGGAGTAATTAATTCTAAGTCTGCACTAATTTCTCCCTGGAGAAAAAAAAGACAGCAGAGTGGAAGGAGCACATTCACGGAGCATTGAAGATTGAACTGGGGCTATAGCTGGAAAGATCAATGCAAAGTAAAACATGACTGTGATTCAGTATATGTGCAAGTGCTACATATAAGAAACAAGGCATAAAAAATATGATTCGAGCATGCATGTGTCACCACTTTTAGCACATTTTAAATCAAGTATAGTTAAAATAGTTTAACAGCGGATGCTTACTAAATTGACAAGATTTCATAGCATACTGACAGCTCTGTTGCTGTATCAGATGTTCACTACACTTTTTCAAGAGCATCATTTGTTACAAAACATGGCAGAACATAACTGTTAATGAAATAGAACAACACAGAAAAAATATGCATCCCAAAGATGCAGTAAGGTAGCAGACAATTGATGACAACTGGAAAATGCCAAAACTTTAACCACAATGGCTGTATTGAACAGACTAGAGAACGGGGAATACATCCTTACCTCAAGAAAAACAGTACAAAGAAAGTTTGAAAAAATGTATTATATTAATTTTACTTTTGATGTCACAAGAATGCCTCTGAAGCATATAAGTCATGTTTTCTTAAACTGAAACTTTTGCCATTTTAAAGTGGCCACATTCAATAAATTTTAAAGCTTCTGTTTCACATTTGGACTTGTGCCCTTTAAAGACCATTTTACAATGCAAGAATAGGCTAGGTGTTTTTCCAAATTTATAAAATATGCTCAAATGTAGAATACAATTTAATGAGGCAAATTAATATATACTGTATAGTATGATTGTGAACGAATAATTTTGACTTGAAAGACACCGAACTTCAGTACTTCACACTTTCAGCTTCAGAATATTATGTTACCTTTATGAGATGTCTTTAATTTTTATTAACTGTTACTTTTGTCATTTAAACCATACAAAATCTTTGCTTCTGATAAAAAAAAAAAAAATACCTAAATAAATGCACAAAAATATTAAAAAAGCCACTGATGATATTTCCTTAATATACATAATAGGGTACTTCAAAATGTTGTGGTTAAGTATGATAAAACTCATACTTTAAAATAGGAAAAAAGTTAAACAAGTTTTTTACCTCATATATACCATGATTTTATTGAAGAATAAAAAAATTGTGGATGTCTCTTTATATAAATAATACAAGTAAATAGACCAATACTTACTGAACCAATTTCATTAATGATTAAAACAGTTTTGAGTAGAGAGTTTCAATACAATGTTATAAGCAATAATAATGTTAAAATCTATATATAAATAATATATGCATTTATTTTAAATTTAAAAAATATGGGAAGACCATGGAAATGGTTACAACAAGCATTTCCATTTAAATCAACTAAAGCAGCCTAAAATGATGCACTGAAAGCTATTTGAAACACTGTGAAAAATATCCTAACTCAAAACCTCTTTTCAATATTCATACCTTTAGTTAGATGACTCTAGCAAAATACAAAGTCATTGGTGTAAAACTTGTTACTTGAAGCCAAGTTTTGCAAAATGATCATACAGGCAGGCCACAGGGATCTGAGTACAGCTTTAAAAGTGAAACTAATTCCTGTGGATTTTATTCATTGGCATCCTACCTAGAATGTGCAGTTTAATTTGAAAAACATTTTTTTTTTAACTAACATCAGCATTGAACTGAGTTGAATAACATAAGTAGCATTATAGGTGGCACCATGGTTGAAAGTCTTAAAAAGGTAAAGGAAACCTTAGATTTTCTACAATGTATGTCAATTTTGTATAACACATTCTTACAGAAACTACGGATGATTAATGCAGCATGTATAATGACAATAAACTAATTATAATTAAACATTGCAGTGTAAATGTATCATAAAACTAACAGTATTACTAGGACTATTATGCAATTTCTATTTTGACAGAAACATGGCATGTTGCCATATTTACTATTTAAGGAAAAAAACAGTAAGGAATAATATTGGGTCAGGTTATTAAATTATCAAAACTTAACTTGACATTTTTGAGTAATTAATTTAATGAGGTTCAAAATTGTGATCTAAACTATTATTAATAGGTATAATTAATTAATTGTATTGATACATTAGCCCTGAGATACTGAGGTTCATGTGTGATAATGTTATGGAGAAGAACTATTGGTATTCAAGCTGCAGAGAAGATGTTAATAAAATTGACTCTGGTGGAAAAACTGATAGGCATTAATAACCTTTGTTTAAAGGTGTCAGAGGGGTAACATATGCTTGCACTGGCATGTACAAACTAAAAACCTGACAGCAAAGTTCTTTTGCAGAGAGTATGGAATGTCTGGTGCACAGCTAACATGTCGAAGACAGCAAGTGTTCGGGAAAAGTTCATACAATGTTTATCGGTTGCATATGAAATAAAAGTGAAACATGACCATCTAAGGTAGAATATGAAGCAGAATTTAACAGAATTAGCATAAAAAATTAGGCTAATGTGTGGAGTTTTTTCAAGGATAAAAAATCTTTTTAAAACTGCTTCATGAAGACGAACATACTGTAAAGTCTGAGTATGCAAAGCTCAAGACAAGTTCAAAAACACAGATGTGCAGAAGAAAGTAATATGGTCTAAAAAAATATCTCTCTGAAAAACTGCACCATTATGAGTATTATACTGGTATATGGCATGTTGCCTATGAACGATGTGAACTATGTGATGCATAACACCTACTACATAATTCATAAATAGTAAATCTACTTTTTAGCATTTACTTAAAACCGGTCAACATTCTTTGCACGTTCTCCAAAATCGTAATTTGGGATACAGCTTTAATTGGTCAGAGCATGCAAGCACAGGGGTGTGATTGTATAACTGCGGTCATTTATTTCTGTTGACACCACTGGCACTTTCACCAACAGTTCTTCAACATGCCATGCTCTCTCTGCATAATTCATATGGCCATCTTATATTTCAATATTAAGCAAATTAAATGGGAGTGAATAAACCAAACACAATGTAATTAAGTAGGAACACGCAAATATCAAGAATCATACTTGATTTACATGATTAATATCTCTATGTAGTAATTACATATGCTGATTAAAGAGATTAACTGATTTTTACTCCCAGTTCTTTCATTACTACAATCATATGGTCTTATTTTAAAAGGTTAGTATGTGATTTATAACCACATTTCAAAAACTACAGTACATAGAAAAACAAATTACCAACACATCCATATTTAACAAACTTCAGCACAGGAAAATTTGTAAATTTTAATGCATTTCTTTGCAGACAGTGCTACAGCTTCATTTACAACTTAACAAATGTACTGAGGAAGAGACTTATGTTAAGGCCAGACTTATTTTATTTCTGTGTGTGTTTGAGTGTTTTCCTGTAAACCAAGGAATAATTAACAGTTAACCACACTCCTCTAGTACAGTCAAAAAGGGAAGCAAGGTAAAAATTAGTTTGTGTTTTTGATCATCATGGGAAATTAACAAAATTAACTGAAAATGATTAGTAGTTACGTACATGAAGTAAGTTTCAGACTATAACACATCAAGCTTATGATCTTCAACAAACATTAAAGTCAACGGTCTTATGTTTGGCAGTGAAACAAAGTTCATTCCACAAGCAACAGTCTACCCACAGCTCAACAGGTTTAGATATTCTGTGAAACTCTTAATACTATAAAACAGTTCTGATTAATTTGCTACCATTAATATGTGAACATTTTCATAACTAATTTCAGACTTTATACTGATGATTACTTCCAGAAGTTGTCTTTCCTTCTGCACAGATATGCAGTTTATAACAGAATTACTCTGTGCTTGAAAAAAGAAACAACAAAAATACACTTTCAAAAATTAAAAATCAAAATCCAACTTAGTTTTCAGACTGCCCTGTACTGTAGATGCATGGTCTCCAAATATGTGCTTTGTAAAAACATTCATAACTATATAAAAGTGGTTTTGACCAAAAGACAGTTAGTTTTTTAATATAAAAAGTGAAGGCAACTTATCAAATTATGGTGAATACGCTTTCAATTGTTCTACTTTTGAACAGAAAGACAGACACAGTACATTAAAACACATATTACACCTTTTCTAGACTTTCACAGAAAGTCTGAGAAGAGGTAATAAATTATATCCTACCTCCTGCTGAAGTAGAGGGGAAAGTCCAGCAATTATTCTAACTAAAAATGTAGAAACACATAAAACATGAAAGCAGAGGAAGAATAAACTTTAAAGTAGATTTGTGAAGACCAGCAAGGGTTGATGAAGAACGGTGGTTAATCTAAAAGCCAAATTAGAAAAACATGAATTGTAATTCAAAGAAATAAGATCAAATTTCAAATAAAATCATTACACAAACAATTTAATTAGGATATAATCAGTGAGGGGTCAAAATTTTCCAAATGCGCAGTATAAATGAAAATGTCTTTTGGCATGCCCAGGTGAAAGTTAGATCCAGATTCCTGCATAATTTCCATGAAGACCAGAAGGAAGAGGCCCGCCTGCCACAAACAGTTTGGTCCCAGAGGCGTCATAACAGTGTGTATATACAGCATTAGGAAAGAAATTGATATCTGAGAAATAGCTCCTCCATGTTTCATCATGATTCTAGAAAAAAGAGAAAAGGAGGGAGAGAAATCAAACAAAGTCTGCTGCAGATGTGGGGCAGAAAAATACTGTATCACCCAGGTATAAAACATATGTAAACAAAACAAGGTAAACAATGAAAGCTATTAAACTGAAAAAAACCTTTCAAGGCAAGATGTTACAAAAAAATAGACAATGTACACATAACGTAACATTCAGGTGTATTTGTCAACTAAGTTAACAGATAACAAAAAGTAGACCATTTCACATTTTTTATTTACTTCATTCAATAATTAGATAAATAGAACAAAATCAATTAATAAAAATTTTACCAATACTAGCAAAAAAAACCAGTATCAATATTACTTTATGAAAAGCTAAAATAAACTGAAATAAGTTCACCATCTATTAATATTACTTAAAACACAGTAATTTGTTAAAATCATATAAATTATCAGGGACTTGCCACAATTGTTCGTGTATATCTGGGACTGAAAGATCAGGGGCTGGATGCCAGAGAACGAGGGGCTTAAGCCACTGAAACCTCCCATTTCCCAACATCACTTTCTTTTTTTAAACACATTCTAAGTTTACAGCAGCTAGGGCAGCTGCACGTTTCCCATGTTATTAATTAGTTCCAGCACGATTTAGTTACAGGATGATAACATTGGGTCTTTACAAAAATAATCTACAGATAATATTTTTCAATCAATTCATGCTCACAAAATTGCTTCCCCTTGCATTTATTACCTTGCTATTTTAATCTAATAGTCAGTGTACCTAAAAGCAGCAGCAGAAGACCACTACTGTGTGAGCTGTGTGCGCAAATCCTCTACCTGGTATTTGACTCACTTGTAATGGGAATCTAAGGATCTGCCAGACAAGTAAAACAGGAAAATATGCAAAATATACAAGCTCAAGCAACAACTTTCAAGGTAAAACTGAAACAGTAAACGAATTCCTAGTTGAAGTCACAAAGAACATTTTTTCAATTTTAAGATGGATGAGTTTGCAAATTCACCAATGCTTTTTAATGGGATATTTTGTAATTTTAAACTTTGCACAGCATGATTGCTTGAGATATCTGAACTAAAACTGAACTGTTGAAACAAATTTCTCTGAAGAATAAGTGTGCCATATCTCAAAAAAATTGGTCCACAGGAATGCTGAGTTGTTTCATGTGGACAGACTGACAGCCAGCATCTTATAAAATGATACCATAGTAAAGGTCAAGTTGACCTCTTCTCTCTTAGTGAGAGAAGAAAAAAAAAATTGACGAACATGGTCCAACATTATTTTTACATTGTTGCATAAGGATTCTGTTCAGAAATACTCACCAACCAACCTCTGCCTGTTGTCAGCTTCAGGATTCCTTCCCCAGGCATACGCTTATGATTGCAACCTACACCATCTGGGTCTTCTAGGAAGCGCTGTGCTCGGATATCATAAAAGAGCAGTGAACCTTGACCTGTGCCAACAGTGATAATGTGCTCATAGAAACTGACTGAACGAATACCTATGCAAAAACAGAAACATTAGCAACAAATGAAAAATGGCAAGACAAAAAGCATCCCTGTAGATGAAAATAACTGTTTTACGAATTCATTATTACTTTCTACCATGATCGTTTTTCTGTCTTTCTCTCTCTCTCTTTATATATATTCTGAAAATGTACCAAAAGATGCGCTGGCTTTGGCGAGTCTTGCAGAAATATCGTGGTCATTGCCCACAGAACTGCTCAGGATACTGCCTAGGTAAGTAAACTTGTCTACATATACAAGTGCTGTCCCATCAACAGTCACTGCTTGTTGTTGGAGGTGACTACTGGAAGATGCCTGAACCATGACTTCTGTCTTCTTGAGACCAAAACATTGGCTGCACTGGCAAAGCGATTCATCAAGCCCTGTAGGTCATCCAGAGAATGAGCCATGAGAGCACAATCATCAGCAAATAGGAGGTCATGTATGATAGCATTATGGACTTAGGACTTGGCCCGTAAGAGGCTAAGATTGAAGATGTCACCGTTTGTACTGAACTGTACTGGAATATCAATGTTGCAATCTTTGAAAGCTATCCATATTACTAACCGAGAATGCTAAACCGGATGATGGACGCAGGCACATCCGGCCATGGGCCGTAGCTGCAAAAAGACGTACTGCGCAGGCGCAAAAAGAGTCCGCGAGAGTCGGAGAAAGGCGGAGAAAAGAGGGCGACAAAGGCGGATGAGGGGCCGCGAGTGGCGGACAAGACCACAGAAAAAAGGAGTGAGCACATACAAAAAGGAGAAATGAGGCGCAAAGTCAAACGCAGGAAAAGCACGAAACACATTGCACACGAAACTAGACCCGAAAAAAAAAAAAAAAAAAAAAAAAGAGGCTCGCACACAACAGCAAGGCACCCCCCCCCCCCCCTACAGGCACCGGACGGGACACACACCAAGAGGGGGATTCAACAAGCCCATGGAACACAAAAAAAAGAACACAAAACCACCCCACAGACCCTACAAGCGAGGGACGGGACACACACAAAGAGGGGGATTCAACAAGACACAGGAACACAAAAAGAAAGAAGACGCTCGCGCAACAACAATCCTCAACAACCCCCCCCCCCCCCCCCAAACACATCCATAAGAAGTCACACCCAAAGCCACATATTCTAAAGTGAACGTCAGCACCTTCACACTAGACAGCATAGGTGTCAGCATTGGTGGATCTCCTTACAATAAAGCACTATTAACCGTTCAACTGCAGAAAAGGAAACATATTGAAACAAGTCATGAATACACGGTCACGGGTACAAAACGAAAAGGAAAGGATAACAGGAACAAACACACGAACATGAAAGAAACAACAAAATAGACGGCTATGCAGCATAGGTGGATCTCATTACCATAAGGCACTATTAACCGTTCAACCGCAGAAAAGTCTCCATATTAACAGTGAGTGCAATACTTCTTATTACTTATCCATATTTCTAAAAGAAAAAATGTCTCGACTCCAAAAACGCAAAGCTCAACTACAGCTTCTAACTAACGATGTACCTAAAAGTAAAAACTTTATGAACTGCGTTAGATCCTACAATAGTTCATTTGCTTTTAGTAAATATCAGGCCACCAAAAGGCAATGGCCCATACTGCTTTCCCATATGTGCACAAATACTGCATCGCATTGGAACAGTGCACCCTGAAACAAATCAACAATGCAAATATGCACAAATCTACATCCTGGATCCACATGACGCAAACTATCAATCAAAGTGCTGCATCGCAACAGGCACGGATTCAAAACGAAACACCTCCCGTCTCAGACATACGTTAACGGCAAGGAAGGCTACAACGGGCGTCTCACACAGCACAGGCAAATCGATTACAGCTCCAAAACAACACGTCCCAAATACTACACATGCAACAACGCGCCTCTCAAACGGCACAAGCAAAACATACCCCGGAAAAATTCATTCCGATTAATGAATGTCATTTGCAATCATTGTCATTCAGTTCTACAAACGTTTATGAATAATAATATTCGATTTGGAGGAAAGGTACTTTTATTAGGAGGAGATTTTAAATAGTGATTAGCTATTCTTCCAGATGCCATGCACTCAGCTATTGTTCAGTGCACCTTAAAATACGCAGACAATTGCCATTGCTTTCAAAAGATAGTTAGTAAAAAAGATACGATGTCCAGAACCAGATCATAACAATTGCTTATTACAACTGAGAGATGGTACACTCACCAATACAGATGGACTTCAGCCACATATTATTACAATTCCTCAAGCCTTTATCTGCGACGACTTAGTTACAGAGAGATTTGGAACAGCAATCTCATTAGACCAAATGCCCCTTTTAACACAACGCACTATATTATGTCCAAAAAATATTAATGTGGAAAACATAAATACCCAAGTCATTCATTACTTCCTGGAGAGACACAACTCTTTCTAAGCTCTGACAAAGTTGACTCTGATCACGATAATGACCATCTTCATTGACCTTACAAGTTCTGACCTGGAATTACCTTTTACACTTAAACGGTGTGTACAAAGAAATTTTCCAATAAACCTTTACACTGTGCCACACACTTTATTGTTTGCTTTCTATTTGCATCATCTACACCTTCACACTATTCTATATCTCATTCATACATCACGCTCTTTGTCATTCCCAACACCAGGGGTTGGCGAGCGAAGCGAGCAGGGGGCAGAGCCCCCTAGTATAAAGCATAAATGAGAAGAAGATGCTGAACAGGAGTGGGGCAAGCATGCAGCCCTGCTTCGTGCCATTGGTGACCATGATTTCCTGTGACATTTTGCCATCCTCAGTGACACAAGCTTTCATGCCATCATGAAATGAAGAGACAATATTCACCAAATTTGTGGGACAGCCAATTTTATGCAGAATGAGCCACAGTCATTTTCTATTTACAGAATCAAAGGCTTTGGTGAGATCAATAAACACAGCCATCAGATCTTTGTTTTGTTCGCGGCACTTCTCCTGAAGCTGTCTTACAGCAAATATCATGTCTATGGTGCCACGCCCAGGACGGAAGCCACACTGACTGTCAGGCAGTATACCATTTTCGGACACGTGCGTGTATAATCTGTTCGCAAGTATTTTGCCAGGGATAGATAATAGGGCTATGCCTCGATGATGATCACATACTGAGCGATCCCCTTTACGTTTCAATATGTGAACTATCTGTGCGTCCTTGAAATCTTGTGGTACTGTCTCCTGTCCCCAGATCTGCACAAACAGTTGTTAGTTTGCTTGCTAGCTTGTGGCCTCTATACTTAAACACTTCTTGAACGAGACCGTCTACTCCTGGCTCCTGTATGTATGTGTATATATATATATGTATATATGTATATACACACACACACACACACACACACACATCTATATAAATAAAATTCTTTTCGTGTTTGAAACGGAAATGACGTATGACCATGGGTAACGGAAATTACATATGACCACAGAACATATTATAATATAGGAACTTATTATTTATGTGAGAGTTATTTTACTGATATTGAAAAGAAGAAAAAAGACTGTTTAAATAACGAGCTGGGAAGGTGAATGTAAAGAAGAAGCCAGCGGTAAAGCAAGTGAGACTCTGTAATAAGGACAGTTGGGTGCATGGAGAAGGAGTGCCGGCTAACTTAGAAGGACCTTCAGAGCACACGGCTTTGCTTTGCTTTTATGGTGCGGGCGTCGGCCATGGACGGACGCTAACACCGAGACACCCAGGTGAGACGGACTTCTTCCTTCAACAAAGGAATCATCGCCAGGCCAGTGAAATCGCTTCTTTTACGTTTAAATTCAGTATACGAGTCAACGGAACGTATCTGACTTGATCACTGGATTCACTGCAGATTTCCCAGGCCGTGTGAATTTAGACTTTAAAACAAAGTTAATATAAAAGAGACTGGGGAACGTGTGGGGATTGTGTGTGTGTGTCTAATTTATATTTGTATATAGATGTAATATAGGTTTAAGTACTGTGAATATATTTGTGCTGTTTGTAAATAGGGTAATTTTCTGTTTCTTTTCCTTGCTTGCTTTCTTTCTTTGCTGTTTCGCCGTTTTCTGGGGAGTATATTATAGAGTGCTAAAGGGGGTGGCATATTAATTAGGGTTTGTGTAGTTGTTATAGATTTGACAAGGATTTAAAGGGTGTTTATTGTTTTGTTTGATTTATAATATGTTAGGGTGATTATTTCCTTTGTATAAATTCATAAAAAAAGACAACTCCAGATGAGGATATCAAATTGGGGCTAAGGTTCGGTTGGGTTCCGTAATTATAGATAGAATTAATTTTCCTAAGAGTAGGAGATTTTTGTGTGTGCTGGGCTCCTCATTCAACTTAAGAGGAACGCGCTACACATTGATAGTAAGAGATGAAGAAAACAGCTTTGCGTCTTTCTACTTTTTAACTGCGCCGAGCTGTAAACAATGTGAAGATGAGACCGCCTTCAGCAGCGAGGGATCGTAAGAACAAAGTGGACGCTGGGAGGCGCGGAATGTCGGGCTTTTCCTCCGGGTCAACAGCTTTGCAGTTTTGGGCAGAGTCCTCTATTCTCGCACTGTTTGTCACACTTCAAGTGCCCCGTCGGTTCCTGGGACAGTGGAAATCTTTGCGAATAAGTGTAATCAGCGCTATCGAACCGGGACTCTCTTGGTAAATTGCAGTGCACGGCTACTTACTGTCCCTTAAGATGAATTCGGGTCACTAAAACTCCCTAACATTCAATGTTGCTTTTGTGATGAATTCTTTTAAGAAAATGAGGGTTTATTTCTAAAAAGATGTACCAACCTCTTCATGTTAAGTATTAGACTTGGGAATTGTTTGGACCTTCTGCCCGTTAAGCACGGAAAGGCAGCGTCCACATTTCTCACAATAATTTTTCGCTTAAATCACAGGCACATAGTGCAAGGTTGTCAAGCAGGTAGTGTGCCCAAAATCACTGCAGTAGTACTCAATGTATCTTTACTTATTAAATGTTAATGTTTGACTGTTTAATAATTTATACGCTTCTTATATCTTCTTCAAATTCTTTTATCAAAATGTTTTACTATTTAATAATTAATATTTATATAATTTCTATTTATTGTAAATGCTCTTTATTTGTTCAAAAATAACATTGGTAATTAACAAACTTATTTTATAAATACTACATTTTAGTTTTTTTCTCTTGCACTCAGTGAGCGAAGCCACTGGATAATCAGCTAGTATATAATCATATGAAAAAGTTTGGGAACCCATCTCAGCCTGCATAATCATTTACGCTACTTTCAACAAAAAAGATAACAGTGGTATGTCTTTCATTTCCTAGGAACATCTGAGTACTGGGGTGTTTTCCGAACCAAGATTTTTAGTGAAGCAGTATTTAGTTGTATGAAATTAAATTAAATGAGAAAAACTGACAGTGCAAAAATTTGTGTATCCTTGTAAGTTTGCTGATTTGAATGCACGTAACTGCTCAATACTGATTACTTGCAACACCAAATTGGTTGGATCAGCTCATTAAGCCTTGAACTTCATAGACAGGTGTGTCCAATCATGAGAAAAGGTACTGTATTTAAGATGGTCAACTGCAAGTTGTGCTTCCCTTTGACTCTCCTCTGAAGAGTGACAGCATGGGATCCTCAAAGTAACTCTCAAAAGATCTGAAAACAAAGATTGTTCAGTATCATGGTTTAGGGGAAGGCTACTGTACTGTAACAGTTTTGAGTTAAACTCATATTAATGTTTGCTTAATTTGAATAGAATATAAATTTGTTTCATAGTCATAAGTTATGGTATAGTCTTTCCCCCCTATAAGTTGACAAGAGATAGAACCTTCTTACTGTAACTGAGAAACAGTGTGATAATAAGCTCAGTTGTTGTTTAGAACAGGTCCCAGTAAAGAGGGACTTGATAAACCCATTTTAAGTTTAGAAATGGGATAAACATACAGTTTTCTGACCGTTTTGATATGGTTCAGAAATGTTAAGTAAATAGTAACGATTTGAGATATAACAAGATTAAGTTTAGATTAGAATTGAACTTTTCTTAACATTAATTTTCCTTTTTTTTTACTATTTTACTTTTCCATTTTCTTTTTGTGTGAACTGTTTTACTTTAAACTTAACTAAACTTTTAAAAATGAAGATATTTTGTCTGTGGAATCATTTCTGCGCGTAAGGGCTTTTGTTGAATCCCATTGTTTGAGTTTAAGCTGCTGAACTTTGGTAATTTTGGGAAAAACGCAGCTACATTTTTGTCAGAAAACTATGCCATCTGAAGGCCTTGAACGTGAATTGGAATCTACCATCAGAACGGAGAACACTTCTGCTCCAGAACTCGTCAACGAAGAAAAAGAACTGAATCATTCAGAAGGTACCGTGCTCTTATCTACTATCTTCGCATGATCGTAAATGAAAGCAAGGTCACCGTATCTTGAGAAAATTTGAGAGACTGTGATATTATAAAAAGATGTCTTGAAAAAAAGACATTGTGGATTATCAGTTGTGCCTTTGCCTGAGTCATTGAAGCCTTGTTTCGAGGAAGTAATCTGCTTTGTTGGAACGTTCCTATTGTGACAAAATTGTCATCAGGAAACATCCTGTCATTTGTTCGAACTGTTGTCATGGCAATGTCAAAACAGAGCTCAAGTGAGATCATCAGTGATCTGAGTACAGACTATCAGTCAGAAAATATAACTAGAAATCTTAACGATCACTTAAGTCAGAGGAAAGATAAGCTTTCCGCGTTCATAACTGAAATCGAAACCCTTAAAGACATTCCAGGAAACCGCTTAATTGTAGCAAAAATATTCGAAGATTTTTGTGCGACGTACAGAGAGATAGAGGAGTTACACGAAAAGCTTCTATCTACTTTAACACTAGAATTACCAGAGTCTACGAAAAAACTCGTAGATCCGGCCCACCTTAAAACCGTTCTCACCTCTCTTTTGTCTTCTAAATGTGCCGATTAAGACGGGCAGCAAGTAGCTGGCTATTCCATCCCCCACCGTCGCAGAACGTTCACTAAGTTTTCCCAGCTCATGCCTTGTTTGATTATCTGGGAGTGACTAAACTGCTTGAGTTTTAGAATGGAAATAATAGATCGTTATTTGGAATACACGCATTTCATGTGTGTTCCGTTTCTACAGTCATAGATAGATGACAGACGGACGGAGGGAGGGATGGATGGATGGATACTTTATTAATCCCAAGGGGAAATTCACAGTCTGTGTAAACACATTGCTAAAACAGAAACTTTTTCATATTTTACTAATAAATGTTACAAAATGTAGGCATAAACTATAGAATGTGTGAAGCCTGAAGTCCAAACATCAAATACAGTAATCCCTCGCTATATCGCGCTTCGACTTTCGCGGCTTCACTCTATCGCGGATTTTATATGTAAGCATATTTAAATATAGATCGCAGATTTTTTGCTGGTGCGCGGGTTTCTGCAGACAATGGGTCTTTTAATTTCTGGTACATGCTTCCTCAGTTGGTTTGCCCAGTTGATTTCATACAAGGGACGCTATTGGCAGATGGCTTGAGAAGCTACCCAACTTACTTTTCTCTCTCTCTCTCTCTTGCTCTGACATTCTCTGCTCCTGACGGAGGGGGGTGAGCAGGGGGGCTGTTCGCACACCTAGACGATACGGACGCTCGTCTAAAAATGCTGAAAGGTTACCTTCACGTTGCTCCCTTCTGTGCAGCTGCTTCGTGAAGCGACATGCTGCACGGTGCTTCGCATACTTAAAAGCTCAAAGGGGCACGTATTGATTTTTGATTGTTTGTTTTTATCTGTCTCTCTCTCTCCCTGCTCTGACGGAGGGGGTGTGAGCTGCCGCCGTTCAACAGCTTTGTACCGGGCGGTGCTTCGCATACTTAAAAGCCAAACAGCCCTATTGATCTGTTTGCTTTCCTCTCTGTTTCTGACAGTCTGTGCTCCTGATGCGCACTCCTTTGAAGAGGAAGATATGTTTGCATTCTTTTAATTGTGAGACAGAATTGTCATCTCTGTCTTGTCATGGAGCACAGTTTAAACTTTTGAAAAAGAGACAAATGTTTGTTTGCAGTGTTTGAATAACGTTCCTGTCTCTCTACAACTTCCTGTGTTTCTGCGCAAATCTGTGACCCAAGCATGACAATATAAAAATAACCATATAAACATGGTTTCTACTTCGCGGATTTTCTTATTTCGCGGGTGGCTCTGGAACGCAACCCCTGCGATGGAGGAGGGATTACTGTACTACGATAGAAGCATTCACCTACAACTCCCATCTGAAATCAACCTACAGACTATACAGCACATTCCACACACTTCTAAAAAGACGCACGCCGACAAACGACATCATACATAAACAACAAGAGACCGGACTACAATACATATACAGGTGCGACACCTGATGGGTAATAATACGAAGAAACGAACAGTCCGTATTAAACATACGTCATCTAAAACACGTTCAAACTATACAGCATAGGTGAATCTCATTACAATGATGAACTATTAACCGTATAACCACAGAAAAGGCTCCATATTAACAGTGAGTGCAATCCTCCTTATTACTTATCCATATTACTAATGATAAAGAACAAACAAGTCATGAATTCACGATCACGGGTACAAAACGATACAGCTCGAGTAACGGGACCACAAACACGAACCCGCATGAAAAAAAACAATACACGTCGGCGCCTACAACGCGCTTCTGAAACCGCGGAAGAAAAAATGTCTCGACTCCAAAAATGCATGTCACTCCTTATTCAAAATACCGGTCCCAATCACAGAAACATCGGTATCCACTATGACAATGAACAGTAACAATGCACGTGACATCCGTCTTGCAAAACTGTTAATTATAGATGAATGTACAATGGCATCCAGTCACTTACTCTATCTATCTACTCAACACCATTGATAAACTTCTACAAACGTTAATGAATAATAATATTCCCTTTGGGGGAAAGGTACTTTTATTAGGAGGAGATTTTAGACAGTGCTTAGCTATTGTTCCACATGCCATGCGCTCAGCTATTGTTCAGTCCACCTTAAAATACGCGGACATTTAGCATTGCTTTTAAAAGATACAATTGGTACAAAACATGCGATGTCCAGATCCAGAATATAACAATTGGTTATTACAACTGGGAGATGGTACACTCACCAATACAGATGGACTTCACCCAGATATTATTACAATTCCTCAAGCCTTTATCTGCGACGACTTAGTTACGGAGATATTTGGAACAACAATCTCTTTAGACCAAATACCCTTTTTAACACAATGGACTATATTATGTCCAAAAAATATTAATGTTGATCACATAAATAACCAATTCATTGCATTACTTCCTGGAGAGGCACAGCTCTTTCTAAGCTCTGACAAAGTTGACTCTGATGACGACAATGACCATCTTAATTTCCCCTTACAATATTTGAACACTATTAACCCAGCCAGATTACCACAACACAATCTTAACCTTAATATCGGAACAATAATCATGCTATTAAGAAACCTGAACACTAAACAAGGTTTATGCAATGGTACACGTTTAGTCGTCAACACCATGACACACAATGTTATTGAAGCAAAAGTTCTTACAGGATCACATGCTAACAATACTGTTCTGATTCCTAGAATTGACCTTCCAAGTTCTGACCTAGAATTACCTTTTACACTTAAACGGCGACAGTTCCCCATTAAACCTGCATTTGCCATGACCATCAACAAATCACAAGGACAAACCATGTACAAGGTTGGCATCTACCTCTCTGAGCCCGTTTTTGGACATGGACAACTTTATGTGGCCTTCTCACGAGTTCGACGTTCATCTGACATTATAGTTAAGGTTATAAATGATCCATGCCAACGAAAACTCATTCAAGGACAAGACACCATCTTTACTACTAATGTTGTGTACAAGGAAATTTTCCAATAAATCTTTACACTGTGCCATGCAGTTTATTCTTTGCTTCCTATATGCGTCATCTGCACCTTCACACTATGCTATATCTCATACATACATCACGCTATTTGTAATTACCCAACACCAGGGATTGGCGAGCGAAGCGAGCAGGGGGCGGAGCCCCCTAGTCTAAGTAAGAACTGTAAAGAAAGAATGAAATGTCAGACATGTTCCTTACAGCACCCAGATATCCTGCACATTAAAAGGGACAGTGGAGCAGTATTTAAAGCTACGGCTAGTGTAGCAGCATCTACTGAAATGGAAACCGAGACTGGAACTTGTGCCTTTACTGGGGCCGGAGAAGAATGCGCACTACAAGTGGTTCCTGTTAAGGTAAAATCCAAAAAAAATGAAAGGTATGTAGAAACATATGCCTTTATAGACCTCGGCAGTACAGTAACGATTTGCACTGAAAGGCTCCAGAAACAATTAAGTCTACAAGGGAGAAGAACACAAGTATTCCTCAAAACTATGAGTAATTATGATGATGATTCAAAGATGTTAACCCAATGTTCTGTCTTATCAGATTTACAAGTCTGTGGTCTCAATGATGTTGAATATATTGATTTGCCAAAGGTTTTCACACAGATCTCCATTCCAGTGAGCAGAGAAACTATTCTACTACAAGAAGATATCGATAAGTGGGCATATCTTAAAGAGGTATGTCTATCTCATAGTGACTCTGAAGTTGATCTTTTAATAGGAATCAACTACCCAGAAATCTTCAAGCAGTCACGAATTATACCTAGCCAAGGAGGTGGATCTCACGCCATGAAGACTGCACTTGGATGGGTGGTTGGTGGACCATACAAAGAGACAGATGACCTCGCAAAACAAAGTGGTAAGATGCCCAAACATTCAATCAATCGTGTGTCAATAACAGAGATTGAAGATACAGTGAGGAACATAAGTATTTGAACACCCTGCGATTTTGCAAGTTCTCTAATCATAGAGGGGTCTGAAATTCACATTGTAGGTGCATTCCCACTGTGAGAGACAGAATGTAAAAAAAAAAAAATTCCGGAAATCACATTGTATGATTTGCACAGAATTTATTTGTATTGCACTGCTGCACATAAGTATTTGAACACCTGGCAATCAGCAAGAATTCTGGCTCTCAAAGACCTGTTACTCTGCCTTTAAGAAGTCCACCTCTACTCCACTTAGTAATCTTAATTAGTAGCACCTGTCTGAGCTCTTTAAAGACACCTGTCCACCCCACAGTCAGTCAGACTCCAACTACTACCATGGGCAAGACCACAGAGCTGTCAAAAGACACCAGAGACAAAATTGTGGACCTCCACAAGGCTGGAAAGGGCTACGGGGCAATTGCCAAGCAGCTTTGGGAAAATAGATCAACTGTAGGAGCAATTGTCAGAAAATGGAAGAGGCTAAAGATGACTGTCAGTCTCCCTCGGACTGGGGCTCCATGCAAGATCTCACCTCGTGGGGTATCACAGATGATAAGAAAGGTGAGGAATCAGCCCAGAACTACACGGGAGGAGCTGGTCAATGACATGAAGAGAGCTGGGACCACAGTTTCAAAGGTCACTGTCGGTAGAACACTATGCCGTCATGGTTTCAAATCACGCATTGCACGGAAGGTTCCCCCTGCTCAAGTCATCACATGTCCAGGCCCATCGGAAGTTTGCCAATGACCATCTGGATGATCCAGAGGAGGCCTGGGAGAAAGTCATGTGGTCAGATGAGACCAAAATAGAACTTTTTGGTCTAAACTTCACTCGCCGTGTTTGGAGGAAAAAGGAGGAGGAGTTGCATCCCAAGAACACCATCCCTACTGTGAAGCATGGGGGTGGAAACGTCATGCTTTGGGGGTGCTTTTCTGCGAAGGGGACAGGACGACTGCACTGTATTAAAGAGAGGATGAATGGGGCCATGTATTGTGAGATTTTGAGCAACAACCTCCTTCCCTCAGTCAGAGCACTGAAGATGGGTCGTGGCTGGGTCTTCCAACATGACAATGACCCGAAGCACACAGCCAGGATAATCAAGGAGTGGCTCCGTAAGAAGCATATCAAGGTTCTGGAGTGGCCTAGCCAGTCTCCAGACCTAAATCCAATCAAAAATCTTTGGAGGGAGCTGAAACTCTGTGTTGCTCAGCGCCAGCCCCGGAACCTGACAGATCTAGAGGAGATCTGTGTGGAGGAGTGGGCCAAAATCCCTGTTGCAGTGTGTGCAAACCTGGTCAAGAACTACGGGAAACGTTTGACCTCTGTAATTGGAAACAAAGGCTTCTGTACCAAATATTAACACTGATTTTCTCAGGTGTTCAAATACTTATGTGCAGCAGTGCAATACAAATAAATTCTGTACAAATCATATAATGTGATTTCCTGAATTTTTTTTTTTTACATTCTGTCTCTCACAGTGGGAATGCACCTACAATGTGAATTTCAGACCCCTCCATGATTTCTAAGTGGGAGAACTTGGAAAATCGCAGGGTGTTCAAATACTTATGTTCCTCACTGTATGTTGCTGCAACAGTAGAACACAGATTTTCCAGAGCGCAACTGTGAAGAAAAGGAGGAGATGTCACAGGAAGACATCAAGTTCATGCGCTTAGCTTCAGAATCTGCAAGACTGGTAGGTGGCCACTATTGTTTAAATTTGCCTTTGAAGGATGAAACACTTAAAATGCCAAATAACCGCTGTATTGCTGAACAGCGTACTATTGGACTCAAAAGAAAACTGAGCAAAAATTCAGGTTTCCACGGAGACTATAAAGCCTTCATGAAAGACATTATAGACAAGGGTTACGCTGTCAAGGTACCCAAAGAAAACCTAAATTGCAATGAAGGCAGAGTGTGGTACATCCCACATCACGGTGTGTATCATCCAAAGAAAAATAAAATTTGAGTGGTCTTTGACTGCACTGCCACCTACCAGGGAATCTCACTTAATGAGCAATTATTAAAAGGCCCTCGCCTAACTAACACACTCATTGGCGTCCTTACAAGATTCAGAAAGGAGCCAGTAGCATTAATGGCAGATATCAAGTCAATGTTCTACCAAGTTAAAGTACCAGATAAAGACACTGATCTTTTACGGTGGCCTGAAGGTAATCTAAGTAAAGACCTTGAAGAACACAAAATGAAAGTACATCTTTTTGGTGCTACTTCTTCACCCAGTTGTGCTTCTTATGCTTTGCGTAGAACAGCCGAAGATGCCAGTGATACATTTCCTGAGGAAGCTGTTAACACCGTTCTCAATAACTTCTATGTGGATGACTGTTTAAGGTCAGTGACAACAGAAGAACAAGCAATAAAGCTGGCAACGGACCTCCAAGCTCTATGCCTCAAAGGGGGATTTCATTTGACTGAGTGGGTGAGTAACAACAGAGAAGTTTTATTGTCTAAACCAGAATAAGACAGAGCTCATGAACAAAAGGACTTAGACTTGAGCCGCAGTTTCCTTCCCACAGAGCGTGCACTGGGTGTCCAGTGGTGCACAGAAACGGATAGTTTCAAATTTCAGATTAAGTTACAAAACAAGCCCGCTACAAGGCATGGTATTCTGTCTGTTGTTAGCTCAATTTATGATCCACTTGGTTTTCTAGCACTGGCAGGCAAAGCTTATTCTAAGAAACTTATGCAAAGAGAAATTTGGGTGGGATGAAGAAGTAGAAGTCATACACATTCAGAAATGGAAAAAATGGATGGATGATTTGCAGTTACTTACAGACTATAAAGTGAACAGATGTATCAAACCTACATGGTTTGGAACCATAAAGACCGCACAAATGCACCATTTTGCAGATGCTAGTGAAGATGGATATGGCACTGTCACTTACCTTATTTTAACAAATGAAGAGGGCAAAAGGCATTGTTCATTCCTGATGGGCAAGTCAAGAGTTGCACCATTGAAACAGGTCACGATTCCAAGAATGGAGCTGACAGCAGCCGTCGTGGCAGTAAAAATGGACAAAATGCTTAAAGGTGAGCTTTAAATGCCCTTACAAGAATCTACATTTTGGACGGACAGCACCACAGTATTAAAATACATCTCAAATGAAAGCACTCGATTCAAGTTCTTTGTTGCCAACAGAGTCTCCGTGATCAGAGATCATTCACAACCTTCACAGTGGAGGTACGTCACATCTGCCCTTAATCCGGCTGATCAAGCTTCTAGAGGGCTAAGCATAGAAAACTTTCTCAGGAGCACCACATGGTCACATGGTCCAAGTTTCTTATTGAAGTCAGAACGTGAGTGGCCAAAAAGACCAGATCAACTGAACGATTCACTTTTTGAAGATGATCCACAAATTAAAACTTGTGCACTTAATGTGACAAGAACAGAGGAAGCAACTGAACCCATCAACAAACTAATCACCTATTTTTCAGATTGGCATCGCTTGAAGAAAGCAGTGGCTTGGTTCCTCAAGTTTAAAGACATACTGTTGCACTTAAGAAATGAAAGAAAAGCATTTCAACTAGAAGCCAGTCAGACTAAAGATAATCCAGAAGAACAAAAATCACTCATCACAAAGCACATGAAAAAGTATAAACTGACTCTAAAAACAAGTCCAATTTCTCTAGACGATTTAGTTAAAGCCGAAACAGAGCTTATCCGCCTCAGTCAACAGCAAGAATTTCCAGAAGAATTAAAGGCTCTAAAGAAAAAGACTTGTGTTAAAAAGAACAGTCAAATCTATAAACTTGACCCGGTCATACAAGATGGAATACTAAGAGTTGGAGGAAGACTGCAAAGCTGCAATGCCCAAAGAAGCTAAACATCCTGCAATTCTATACAAGCATTCACATGTTGTCTCTCTCATATTGCAACACATTCATAAACTAATTGAACATTGTGGGCACAACTATGTGCTCGCACAGCTACGCCAAAAATACTGGATACCTCAAGCGAATTCAGCTATCAGAAAAATAATTTCAAAGTGCACAATGTGCAGAAGATACAATGCGAAAGTAGGTGAGCAAAAAATGGCAGATTTGCCAGAAGATCGCCTAACACCAAACCAACCACCGTTTATAAATGTTGGAGTTGATTATTTTGGCCCCTTCCTAGTCAAAAGAGGAAGAAGCCTAGTCAAGAGGTACGGAGTAATCATCACATGTTTAACAACCAGAGCTGCGCACATAGAGATTGCACATAGCTTAGACACTGATTCTTGTATTCAAGCCATACTCCGATTTACGGATAGAAGAGGACAAGTTAAAATCATGCGCTCAGACAATGGAGCAAATTTTGTTGGAGCAGAAAGAGAGCTACGAGAAGCTATTAAAAAATTGGAACACAAAAAAAAAATCAGCGACGCTATGATGCAAGAACAAATCAAATGGATTTTCAATCCACCATCAGCTTCTCATCAAGGTGGAGTGTGGGAAAGACAAATCAGAAGCATAAGAAAGATCTTAAATTCAACACTAAACCAACAAACACTCGATGATGAAAACCTTCCTACAATGATGTGTAGGGTGGAATCAATACTCGATAACAGACCCCTTACAAAGACATCAGATGACCCAAATGATTTGGAACCACTCACACCCAATCACTTGTTGTTACTTAAGACAATACCTGAAATACCACCCAAACTCGTTTCAGAAAATGAACCATACCCAAGAAGATGCTGGAAACAAATTCAATACATGGCTGATTTTTTTGGAAAAGATGGACAAAAGAGTATTTACCAATACTTCAAGAACGTCAAAAATGGCTTGCACCAAGAAGAAATTTCGAACCAGGGGATGTTGGTTTTGATTGTAGATAAAGCTACACCTCGCAATTCCTGGGTAATGGGTCGAGTCATCAAGATAATGCCAGATGCCAAAGGCACAGTCAGAAGAGTTTGTGTGCTGACCAAAACCAGCACACTTGACAGACCCGTGAATAAACTGTGCCTGCTTCAAGAAACAGCCAATGATTGAAATATGAATTTTTTTAAAATGTTTGTTTGCAGTGTTATTGCTAATGATTTGAAAGGAATAGTTAATATAAAAGTAATTGGCTCATATTAAAGTATAGTAATTGTCTCCACTCCTGCATAGCCAATTAGGGGCCGGAAATGTAAGAGCCAATCTTAGAAAGTTAAAGTTTTGATTTAAACTCATATTAATGTTTGCTTAATTTGAATAGAATATAAATTTCTTTCATAGTCATAACTTATGGTATAGTCTTTCCCCCTATAAGTTGGCAAGAGATAGAACCTTCTTACTGTAACTGAGAAACAGTGTGATAATAAGCTCAGTTGTTGTTTAGAACAGGTCCCACCCAGTAAAGAGGGACATGATAAACCCATTTTAAGTTTAGAAATGGGATAAGCATACAGTTTTCTGACCGTTTTGAAATGGTTCAGAAATGTTAAGTAAATAGTAACGATTTGAGATATAACAAGATTAAGTTTAGAATTGAACTTTTCTTAACATTAATTTTCCCTTTTTTTACTATTTTAATTTTCCATTTTCTTTTTGTGTGAACAGTTTTACTTTAAACTTAACTAAACTTTTAAAAATGAAGATATTTTGTCTGTGGAATCATTTCTGTGCGTCAGGCTTTTGTTGAATCCCATTCTTTGAGTTTAAGCTGCTGAACTTTGGTAATTTTGGTAAAAACGCAGCTACAGCTACAAAAAGCTATCTCAGAGGTTTAAACTGTCAGTTTCAACTTTAAGGAATGTAATCAGGAAATGGAAGGCCACAGGCACAGTTGCTGTTAAACCCAGGTCTGGCAGGCCAAGAAAAATACAGGAGCAGCACATGCGCAAGATTGTGAGAATGGTTACAGACAACCCACAGATCACCTCCAAAGACCTGCAAGAACATTTTGCTGCAGATGGTGTATCTGTACATTGTTCTACAATTCCATGCAATTTGCACAAAGAACATCTGTATGGCAGGGTGATGTTCTGCACTCACGCCACAAACAGAGTCGCTTGTTGTATGCAAATGCTCATTTAGACAAGCCAGTTTCATTTTGGAACAAAGTGCTTTGAGGTAAAAATAGAGTTATTTGGTCATAACAAAAAGCGCTTTGCATGGTGGAAGAAGAACACCACATTCCAAGAAAAACACCTGCTACCTACTATCAAATTTGGTGGAGGTTCCATCAAGCTGTGGGGCTGTATGGCTAGTTCAGGGACTGAGGCCCTTGTTAAAGTCAAGGGTCGAATGAATTCAACCCAATATCAACAAATTCTTCAGGATAATGTTCAAGCATCAGTCACAAAGTTGAAGTTACGCATGAGATGCATGTTTGATATTCCAACAAGACAATGACCCAAAACGCAGTTTGAAATCTACAAAGGCATTCATGCAGAAGGAGAAGTACAATGTAAATTAACAATTAATGTTAATAACAAAAACTGCGTTAACACGCAATAAAATAATTGTCAGCGTTAATCAACACGTTAACTTGTCCAGCCCTTATATATATATATATATATATATATATATATATATATATATTATATATATATACACACAGACATATACATACAAACATACAGTAATCCCCTGCTCTATCTCGGTTCAGCTATCACACTTCCTGTTATATCGCAGAAAAATACAGTAAGTACATTCTACCTGTAGTGTACTTTGCAGCCAATTCATAACAAAGCATACGGTTTTCAGCAGTCACTATGGTAGACAAAGAGTTTTGCGTTACAGTACCCAGAAGATTTCTTACAAAGCCCGTTATTGGCTGAAAGAGGAGACTTAACCAATCAGAGCGGATTTTCATTCTCTTTGGCTTTGATTGGCTGCTGCTAACGTGGTGTAATCTTGCAAGAACAGCGAGCGTGGGTCCCCGACGAATAGCGTATCACGTACCTTGCTTGTGGTCCAACTTTTGTGAGCAAACTTTTTTGTGAACTTTTTGTTTGTTTTAAGCACTATGATGGCTCCCAAGCGTCCTGCATCTTGTAAGCCTTCTGGTAGTAGTGAGCCTAAGCGCCAGAGGATGACACTGACCATACAGGAGAAGGTAAAACTCCTAGATATGCTTCGGGAAGGAAAGCACTACATGGACGTTGCTCGCCATTACGGCTTAAATGAATCGACGGTACGCTACATCAAGAAGGATGAAAAGAATATAAGAGCCACCGCATCACTTTCCTTTAGTCAAACAGGAAAGAGGGTGGCAACTCCTCAGAATAAAGCCATAATTAAAATGGAATCTTCATTGGTTCTTTGGAACAATAGCTGCAGAAAGACAAAAAAATTCCTTTGGACACAAACATTATTAGAGAGAAGGCCAGACAGCTCTATGCCATGTTCGCTGAAGGAGGTGAGGACCATGCTGATGACCCCGATGCTTCTGAAGATCCTCAAGAAGGACCATCGACAATGAAATCTGCAGCCAATCCTACTAAATTTAATGCCAGCAAGGGTTGGTTCGACAGATTCCAGAAACGCTTTAATCTGAAGAGCATTTCCCTGTATGGCAAGGCTACATCTGCGGATAAAGCAGCCGCCAAGGAGTACACGAAGGCGACATTCAAGGCAATCATCGAGGAGGGAGGTTACAAGCCAGAACAAGTGTTTAACATGGATGAAACTGGCTTGTTTTGGAAGAGGATGACTTCTCGTACCTTCATCATGCATGACGAAGCCCGAGCCCCTGGATTCAAAGCACACAAAGACAGATTGACTGTGATAATGTGTGGCAATGCTGCTGGCCACATGATAAAGCCAGGGGTAATTTATAAGGCTAAGAACCCCAGGGCCCTGAAGAACAAGAACAAGCACCTGCTGCCAGTTTATTGGATGCATAACTTGAAGGCTTGGATTACAAAATCCCTCACTGCTGACTGGTTCCACCAATGCTTCATTCCAGCAGTGAAAGTGTACCTTGCTGAACTTGGCTTCAACTTCAAGGTGCTGTTGCTGATGGACAACGCAGGAGGCCACACATTGGATTTATTTTATGAAGGTGTGCAGGTAGAATTCCTCCCGCCAAACACAACATCGCTGATTCAGCCTATGGATCAAGGAATCATACATGCATTTAAGGCTCTATACATGCGCAACACCCTACGCCTCCTCGTCAAGGCAATGGATTCTGAAGAAAACTTCACACTGAAGGCGTACTGGCGTCAGTATACGATAGCAACGTGTCTCCAAAATTTCCAAAGTGCGCTGAGGGAGATGAAGAAATAATCTTTAAATTCCTGTTGGAAAAATTTGTGGCCAGAATGTGTCCACGACTACAAAGGGTTCTCTCCTGACTAAATTCATGATTCAGCAGTGGACAAGGCAGTCAAGCTGGCTAAGCTGCTAGGAGGAGAAGGCTTCAATGACACGACACACAATGATTTTAAAGACCTCATCGATAAACACTCAGATCCTCTAACAGACAAGGATTTGATTGAACTCGCAAAGTCTGCAAGTGAGAAGGAGGAGGAAAAAGAGGGTCCAGGGAAGGAAGAAGACGAAGGCCTATCACTTGAACGGCTGGCAGTAGTTGTGAGAATGGCCAAACAACTGCAGGCAATGATGAGATGATTGGGATCCCGAAATGCTTCGGGCGTTGCAGTTTCACAATGCAATTGATTCAGCCATTGAAGTCTATATAAAACTCCTCACCCAGAAGAAGAAGCAATGCCAGCAACTGCCTATAATGATGTTCCTTACCCCAAGAAACAAAGACGACATGTCTACGCCTTCAGTGGAAGTTGCCATCCAGCAGCAGAAAGATACCCCTCCTATATATATATATATATATATATATATATATATACACACACACACACACATACATTTGCATCTGTAGAAGGGTGACCCCCAATCGATTAAGACACATAGTACGAGCAGTTATTTTCTTCTGCTTCAGGCACTAGAGAAAACAACCTGAAAAGTAAAAACATTCAATTCACTGCATGGGCTGCCTAAACGTGAACTAGTAAACGTCATTACTGTTTGTAACAAGTCAACGTAAAAAATGATTCAGCATTAGCACTTTATTATTAAAAAAAAGCAAACTTGAAAAAGAATTGGTGAAAAACAAAAAAAGAAGTACTTGAATTAACAACATAAAAAGTGAAAACTGTAAACAATTATATATGCTCAAATTTCACATTATTCTAACGGATTATCCATTTCAATTCCAAAGAAAACAGTTTTTCCTGCCAAGCTAAGTCACTAGCAAAAGCAGAAATGGTTCTTAGGCATGAATTTTTTACTAATGTGCAAATGTATATTGCATGTTTTAGAGTAAGCAGCTTCAGTAACCTATTGTTATATATTTTTATACTTAATATTTTTCTTATTTGGCTGACACCTTACTTCAAGTCAACTTGCAACATTTGAAATACAATTGGTTACATTTTGTTTTATCAAGTGGAGCACAGAATGGTGAAGTGATTTGCTCATAGTCACACAGAACCCACAACTCACGGTTTGAACACTAAACTACAAAAATTGTATACAGAAATGTGCTTAGTTATATACTTCTGATACATCAGGTTAACACTAGAATTACCAGAGCCTACGAAAAAACTCGTAGATCCGGCCCACCTTAAATCGCTTCTTAAATCCGTTCACACCTCTCCGCCAGCATCCTTTGTCCTCTAAATATGCTGATAAAAGACAAGCTGCCAGCAGCCGGCTATTCCATCCCCCCATCGACTTAGAACGTGAGCGAACTTTTCCCAGCTCATGCCTTGATTGTTTACCTGGGAGTGAAGTGGAGTTTTACAGTGGAAATGATAGATCGTTATTTAGAAGACACGCATGAAATGCGTGTTCCGTTTCTAAAGTAATCTGTGTAAACACATTGTTAAAACAGAAACTTTTTCATATTTTAGTAATAAATGTTACAAAATGTAGTAGGCATAAACTATAGAATATGTAAAGCCCGAGTTCCAAAGATCAAATAAACACTTTCACAAAAGCTTCAAGAATGATTCAACAGCTTCTGTGGCGTAGCGTGCTAAGATTCACCACTTAGCGCAGAGCAGCTTTTCCTTGCCTCACAGACCTGAGTTTGATTCCCCGCTGGGGATGAAGTGTTGCTTTTTTTTCTTTTCTTTTAAACCTCAAACGGACATAAAATTTATAAATTGGTATGCACTGTCAGTTACTGAGATCGTTATATTTTCATGTGGGATGCTCCTTTTAAAATATTTTTTTAACAATTGAGACTGCAATTAACAGGAACAACTGTCCTTATAACTTATTTTTAAGATCCATAACACACAGACAGACAGAGCACTGCGTAATAGAGAGACAGACAGGCAGAAATATATAAATAAACAGGGAAGCCACATGTACTGAAAGAAGAAAAAAGATCAATGTGAGTTGTTCCTGCTGCACTGAATAAGCTCAGGCACTCTAACATCAACCCTCCCCCCATCTGACTCTCTAAGGCCCAATGTCATATGAAATTTCTCAGGCAAACCAGATAACACAGATAGTTTAACAATATAAAACTTTACATGATGTAAGCACTATGTAAAAACATTAAAAATAAAGAAGAAATATATAAACAATTAAATATTGCTACGACCTATCCGTGAGGTCGTGGCTCTGGGAAAGGGCCTCAGCATTGGCCTGCAGTACACCTCAACGATAAACGACCGAAAACTTGTAAGGCTGCAGGTCTAAAAACCACCTCGTGACTTGTGGATTTGAATCCCTGTGTAACGCCATCCACTGTAAAGGTGCATGGTCTGTCACCAGGGTGAACTCATCTCCCAAGAGGTAATACCTCAGCAGAATAATCGCCCATTTAATCGCCAAAGCCTCCCACTCCACTGCCACATATCTGGTCTCCTGGTCCAACAGTTTCCGACTCAGGTATAAAATGGGGCGTTCAACTCCACCGATGCTTTGGCTTAGCACGGCACCAAGACCTGTGTCCAAAGCGTCCTTCTGGAGAATGAAAGGCAAAGAAAAATCAGGTGCTTTCAAAATAGAAGCTGATGTAGGGGCCACTAAATGCAGTGCCTGTAGTGTCATCCCATACCACGTGATTAGGTTTCCCTTTCTTTGTCACATTTGTCAAGCTCTCTCAGAAAACCAGTGTACAAACCGGCGATAGTAGCCCACTAAGCCGAGAAATGCTTGTATCTACCGCTTGGTTATCGGACGGGGCCAATTCACTATGGCATCTATTTTGGAGCATTGTGGTTTGACCATACCTCGGCCCACTAGGAAACCTAAATATTTGGCTTCAACTAATCCAAAATAGCATTTCTTCAGATTAATACAATGACTGGCATTTGCTAGCACCCGTAATACAGCCTTAACCTGAAGTAGGTGTTCTTTCCAGGTGCTGGAACAGATGACAACATCATCCAAGTAGCCAGCATTATACGAATTATGGGGTCTGAACACTTTGTCCACCAGGCGTTGGAAGGTAGCGGGAGACCCATGTAATCTGAATGGAAGTACACAATACTGCCAATGTCCGCTAGAGGTGCAAAATGCTGTCTTTTCCTTTGCGGAATCCGTTAAGGGAACCTGCCATTACCCCTTCGTCATATCAAGTGTAGTCAAAAATTTGGCATGTCCTAGTGGCTTGAGGAGGTCGTCCACTCGTGGCATTGAATTGGGAGACTTGATTATGCCGACTGAAGTCATTGCAAAACCTCCAACTTGCATCTGGCTTTTTGACTAACACGATGGGACTGGACCAGGGACTATAACTCTCCTGTATCACATCTAGAGCCAGCATTTGTTGCATCTCCAACTCCACTTCTGCCTTTTTTGCTTCGGTAATCTGATATGGGCGTTCATTATGCGCAACCAGGGAGATTGTTCCAGGCTTTTCCTTCACTACCTCCAGAACAGACAGGATAACTGTTTCAAGCTCCTGTCGCTGTAGGTGAGTCAAATTATCTCTGAAGTTAAGGTTCAATTTATGAGTGTACAGTGAGCAGGGCTGTCTGTTGGAGGGATCGGGATCCCTTTCCTTCCACGGGTTCAGCAAATTAACATGATAAATCCGTTCTCTGGGTCGACGATTACATTAGATAACTAAATAATCGACCAGACCCTTCCACTCCTTAACTTCATATGGGCTTTGAAAATGTGTCAACAATTTGGAATGCGAGGTAGGAATACCATGACTCGATCCCCCAGGTGGAACTCCCTAAGGGACATGCCACAGTTATAACAACGAGCCTGGGCTGCTTGTGCCTTCTCCATGTGATGTTTTAGGATAGGTCTAATTTTTGCAAATGTATTGTGTAATTGTGTGAAATATTCAAGTATATTTACAGAGGGAAGGGCCTCCTCCTCCCAGCCTTTTTTAAATATATCCAATATACCTCAAGGTTGTTGTCCATACAATAATACAAAGGGTGAGAACCCCATGGAGGCTTGTGGGACTTCCCGATATGCAAAAAGGACGAGGGGGAGGAGCTGATCCCAGTTCTTCCCATCCTCATTGACTACCTTGCGTAGCATCTGTTTAATAGTTTGGTTGAACCTCTTGACTAGACTATCTGTTTGAAGATGATATACAAAGGTCTTTAAATGCTTTATTTTTAGTAACTTAGCGGTCTCCCTGAATGTCTCTGAGGTAAAAGGCATCTTGATCCGTTAGGATTTCTTTAAGGATGCCAACTCGCGCAAAGACCCCTACCACCTCCCATGAGAAAGCTTTGGAAGTAGCTGAGCATAATGAAACAGCTTCAGGATATCGGATGGCATAATCTACCAGAACCCTGGCCGAGGGATCTAGGGGTCCCACCAGGTCAACCCCGATATATGTTCAAAAGGGACATCAATCAGGGCTAAAGGGATTAGAGAAGCGCGGCCCCTCCTAGGAATCGGCCGCAATTGACATTCCAGACAGGACATGCAAAAGTGGCGGACCTCCTCATTAATCCTAGGCCAAAAAAAAATCAGTGTTTTTTCGGGACCCAGATGTGCTCCCAGGAGGTGGGTATGACCAGTTCACAGCTTTGTCATCAGTAAGTCTGTGGGACTAAGAACAGGGACCTTGTGGCATGGGATGTGTTGTGTGCTGGCCATCTAGTAAGACCAATGCATTTTTTGCAAATTTAAGGGAGTCATTGTTCCATTGTTCCCTTTTAAATAAAGCTGGGGTCTGCCTAAATTGAAACTGCAGATGGTTGAGAGGATCAGTTTCAACCTCAAGGGGAGTGGTTTCAGTCTGAGCCGGTGCAGCGCTTGGTGATGACGTATCTCGCTGCGACGGCCAGTCTGTTTCCATGTCATTGTCCAAGGTCGATTTCTGCTCTTTTCACAGCATGGAGGTGCTGAGAATGCGGTGTCAGCGTCTATAACAAGACCTAGTGTTTTTGTGGGAGTAGCAAGTGATATGCCGGGACCGGAAATGAAGTCAGTCTGGGCGCCAGGACCGGAAGTGATGTTAAATCAGGCAGGTTTTCCCATATTTGGCCTGCAAAGATAACAGAAATAGGTTTAGAGCACTCCGCCACCCACTGGACTGGCAGGTAATTACCTTCACTTGGTCCACTCAGCTCCCTCCTAGTTGCACATATGTGACACTATCTCTCAGGTATACAACAGTTCTACCACAACTCTACCATGTTTAGATATCAGTTTTTCTATTAGCTTTCCAGGACTTAAAACTGATTTATACTTTTGTGTCGAGGCTTTGTCGTAGCTATGGTGTAGCCTGACACAACAGTTCTACCACAACTCTACCATGTTTAGATATCAGTTTTTCTATTAGCTTTCCAGGACTTAAAATAGATTTATACTTTTGCGTCGAGGCTTTGTCATAGCTATGGTGTAGCCTGACACAACAGTTCTACCACAACTCTACCATGTTTAGATACCAGTTTTTCTATTAGCTTTCCAGGACTTAAAACTGATTTATACTTTTGCGTCGAGGCTTTGTCGTAGCTATGGTGTAGCCTGACACATACCTCCTCAAAAATATGACTGCGCTTCACATTGATGCAGACCATACACTGAGCCCATGACTCTAATTGGACAGTTTGGTAACTACGAATTTACTGAAATCTCAGACATCGACATCTCTCTCTCTCCCCCTCTCCCTCTCCTAGGACGTGAAGTGAAAGTGGATGATGGCCAGTTGTGAGCTGCAACGTGTTGATGAAGAACTCTTAGCTCTTGAGAGTCAGATTCAGCAACTCTTTGCCAGACAGACACACCCCAGGCACCTGAAAGCTTGCCTGTGATAAGAGACCACCTCAACAGCTGAGATTGACACAACTCATTTCAATGTGGCAACATCAACCCCACGCCATGCTGCTTGCTCACTAGGCCAGGTGAGTTTTAACCCCACTCCTACTCGACACGATGATGATGGAATCTGGCTATTTCAGCATTGCAGGCAGGGAATCAAAACCAGACCACCTCCATTGGCTCAAGCAAGCATCGCAATCCACAAATGCTAAACTACAAACACAGCACCCCGAGGCGCTTGTGCTAATCTCTGGGAACTTTAGCCATGTGACGCTGCACAAAACATTACCTGCCTTCTCCAAGTATGTGGATTGTAACACCCGGGGAAACAGGACTATTGACCTACCGTATGCAAACGTTAAAGACGCATACAGTGCCACCCCGCTGCCTGCGCTTGGGAAAGCAGATCATAACCTGGTTCTGCTTCAGCCTCACTACAAACCAAGAGTGAGAGAGCTACCTACAACCACACGCTCATTTAGGAAGTGGTGCCCTGAGGCAGAGCAGGCTCTGAGAGAATGCTTTGGAACTACAGACTGGGATATCCTGCAGGGATCATATAGTGAGAACATTAAGGAGGTTGTTGACTGCACTACTGACTACATCAGCTTCTGTATGGACATTGTAGTTCCAGTAAGAACAGTACGCTGCTATGCTAACAACAAGCCATGGATTACAAGTGACATCAAGGGCCTTTTGAACCAGAAAAAAAAGGCTTTTAAAGGCGGTGATCAGCATGAGCTCAAGCGCGTGCAGAAGGAACTCTGAGTCCAGCTCAGGGTGGCGAAGGAGCAGTACCGGAGAAAGCTGGAGCAGAAGTTGCAGAATAACAGCATGAAGGAAGTGTGGGGTGGCATGAAGATCATCACTGGCTGCAGCTCGAAGCGGGGTGCCACCATCGAGAGAGACATGGAGAGAGCAAACCTGATGAACAACTTGTTTAACAGGTTTGACCACCCTAACCCACTCTCACCTCAGAGTACTGCACCCTCCACCCATCCTTCTGCTGATACCATCATAGGAGAGAGTTTCCCCCAATCCACAATTACAGCAGCCCAGGTAAGCAAAGAGCTGAGGAGACTTTGTGCCTGCAAAGCAGTGGGTCCAGCTGGAGTATTACCACAACTGACGAAGGCCTGTGCGTTGCAGCTGGGGAGTCCTCTACAGTACATCTTCAACCTGAGCCTGGAACAGGGGAGAGTCCCGAGGCTTTGGAAAACATCTTGCATCACCCCAGTCCCAAACTTATCACGTCTTGGTTAGCTGAATGACTTCAGGCCAGTCACCCTGACGTCACATGTGATGAAGATCATGGAGCAGCAGCTGCTTCACTACCTGAGGCCACAGGTCTGCCACGCCCTTGACCCTCTGCAGTTTGCATACAAGGAGAAGGTGGGAACGGAGGATGCCATCATCTATATGTTACACTGATCCCTCTCCCACTTGGACAGAGGCAGTGGTGCAGTAAGAATTATGTTTCTGGACTTCTCTAGCATCTTCAACACCATCCAACCTCTGCTCCTCAGGGACAAGCTGACAGAGATGGGAGTAGATTCATACCTGGTGGCATGGATCGTGGACTATCTTAAAGACAGACCTCAGTATGTGCATCTCAGGAACTGCAGGTCTGACATTGTGGTCAGCAGCACAGGAGCACCACAGGGGACTGCGCTTTCTCTGGTCCTGTTCAGCCTATATACATCGGACTTCCAATACAACTCGGAGTCCTGCCACATGCAAAAGTTCGCTGACGACACTGCTATCGTGGGCTGCATCAGGAGTGGGCAGGAGGAGGAGTATAGGAACCTAATCAAGGACTTTGTTAAATGGTGCGACTCAAACCACCTACAACTGAACACCAGCAAAACCAAGGAGCTGGTGGTGGATTTTAGGAGGCCCAGGCCCCTCATGGACCCCATGATCATCAGAGGTGACTATGTGCAGAGGGTGCAGACCTATAAATACCTGGGAGATAAATTGGACTGGAGTGCCAATACTGATGCTCTGTGCAAGAAAGGACAGAGCCGACTATACTTTCTTAGAAGGCTGGTGTCATTCAAAATCTGCAAAAAGGTGCTGCAGATGTTCTACCAGACGGCTGTGGCGAGCGCCCTCGTCTATGCAGTGGTGTGCTGGGGAGGCAGCATAAAGAAGAGGGACGCCTTACGTCTGGACAAACTGGTGAGGAAATCAGGCTCTATTGTAGGCATGGAGCTGGACAGTTTGACATCTGTGGCAGAGCGACGGGCGCTGAACAGGCTCCTGTCAATCATGGAGAATCCACTGCATCCACTGAACAGTATCACCTCCAGACAGAGGAGCAGATCCAGCGACAGACTGCATAGCCACTTATGTTTTTTTTCTCCTGGAGTCTATTATAAAGTGTATTAAAAGTATTTAAGTGTGATGTTCTTTCTTAGAAAGTTGACAGTAAACTTTATTAAAAGGGTGTTGAAAAACGCTCCTTTTAATAAAGTGTTCAGTTTTATCTTCAAATATATTGGTGTGCATATTGTGCTATAGTAGCAATAAAAAAATTGAAGTCTCTAACAAGTTCTTATCACCAAAGAGATATACAAATATAAACATTATGGCTGATGCTATTATTACCACAAAAATAGTAAGGAAGTGGAGCCTAGAGGCTGAAATGTCTCTGAATGACTGCTTCCAAATGACAGACTGGGAAATGATGTGTGTGTCACATGGGGACCGTATTGAGGGACTCTGTTACTGCATCACAGACTAGATTAACTTTTGTGTTGATACAGTAGTACCCACAAAGACAATGTGTTGCTTTCCAAACAAGTAGTCCTGGATTACTAAGGAGCTAAAAGGTCTCCTGAAAGAGAAAAAGAGAGCCTTCAAGTCCAGTGACAATGAGCCTCTTAACGTACACTGTGTGCTAAAGAAAAAGCTGAGTAAAGGAAAAGAAGCTTACAAAGCTAAAATAGAAACTGCACTCACTGAACATACATGAAAGATGTCTGGAAAGGAATGGGTATAATTATGGGACTCGAGCTATCCAGGGATAAGGTCCTAGAAAGGGATGCAGACATAGCTAACTACCTGGACCAAATTTTCAATATATTTTCCCTCCCACTACCACCTTCTTCCAATGACAAGTCTCTCCTCACCAACCCTGCTACTTCAACAACTCCTATCATGTCAACTGGAATAGCTAGTAACAAGTCCACTTTTGACCGTCAGTGTGGACTGTCCAGAACTGAAGTTCAAGTAAAGAGACAACTGAAAAAGATATGCACAGGAAAAGCTGCAGGACTAGATGGAATCAGTCCTTGAGTTCTTAAGGCCTGTGCTGACCTACCTTGTGGTGTCTTCACCTATTGAGTCTGTCCCCTAAGGCTCCAGAAAGTGCCACTATTGTGAAAAATATCCTGCATTGTTCCTGATCCATTGAAGGCAGTTGCCTCTTCACCTAATGACTAGACTAGTGGCACTTAATGTGTCACATCATGAAGACCTTTGAGAGACTAGTCCTGGACTATACGAGGCCTCTTATGGTAGACCACCTGGAATCACTTCAGATTGCCGATCAAATAAAAATTTGAGGTGGTGGATGCAATTATCTATTTGCTCCACAAGGCGTATTCTCTCCTGGACAAAGCTAGTAGCACTGCAAGGATTATGCTTTTTGATTTCTCCAGTGTCTTCAATACCATCCAGCCATCCTTGTTACGATGCAAGCTCAGATATATGCAGGTGAATGAGCCTATAGTGTCTGGGATAATGGATTATCTGTTGGGCAGACCTCAGTTTGTGAGACTCAAGGACAGTATTTCTAATGCGGATGTGAGCAACACTGGAGCACCACAAGGAATGGTCCTAACGAGTTTTCTCTTCACTCTGTACACCTCCAGCTACAAATATAACATCAGGTCATGTTACTTGCAGAAATACTCAGACGATTCTGTACTTACGGAGTATATTGATAAAGGGAAAGAGACAGAGTATAGGAGGCAGATGGAGAAGTGTTCCTTGGTGTAAAGCGAATTGTCTGCATATTAACATCAGCAAAACCAAGGAACTGGTTACTGACTTTATTGACAAGTACTTGAGGATCCACATTAATGGCAGGTTGGATTAGTCTCGGAATAATAGAGGAACTATATAAGAAAGGGCAGAGCAGGCTTTTTTCCTTAGGAGACTGCATTCCTTTAATGCGGGAACTGGGCTGGTAATATCAATTCAAGAGAGGCCCACCAAGTCAACAAGCTAATTAAAAAGGCAGGCTCAGTTACAGGATTCATTCTGTACCCACTGGAGGTAGCAGCGAAGGAGATAAATAAAACAAAACTGAGTCCCATTATGAATAATGCTGCATATCTTCTCTCTGACATATTAACACTGTGTACTTCCAGCCAATGAACTATTCAGCAGAAGTGTGTCAAGAAACATTACTGGGGCTCCTTTATGCCAACATCAATACACCTACATAACCCTCACTGTGACTGACAGCCACATCAGAAGTTTTGTTTCTTTTTAATTTTCTTGCTTTATAGTAATTCTGGTGTGTGTTCAGACCAAAGTGTCTGAATATATTTATTTACTTACTTATCTACCTATTGCTTCTGTAAAAACACAAATTTACCCCTGGGAACAAATAAAGTTTTTACTTTCTTTCCTTCTTTCTATCTGTCTGTCTGTATATCTATCTATCGAAAATTTGAGTCTAACTGCATTTTCTCAATTGACTAGTTGTCCTAGTCCCTCCTCCACATTGTGCGCTTGCATTCTATGATGCTCTGTACTGTTTGTGAACAGCCTAAACATGGCAGCAGCTGAACCACATTCAGTAGAGCAAACAACACCTGAAAATCTGAAATTTTTTTTTTTTTTAATCATTGTGTGTTCCACAGCAACACTAGCTCAATGCATGAACTTCTTAAGAGGAATCACACCGAAGTATAACAATGGAAAGGCCAACAATACTGTAAGTAATCCACTTTCTCTTATTTAGCTGTTTGAGAACAGTTTTTTTCAGCGTTGTGAAGCCGTTTTTATTATTTATGAAATATACTTTAGTTATCAACTCAGTTTCTTAGGGAAAATTAGTTTCCTCATGTCATTATTTTGAAAAGAACAAAAAAATTAATCAAACTTCAGTAATAATAAACTTTAAAGTTGCATGTCATCTGAATGCTGTTTGAAACATGGTTCACACATCTTCCAAGACATGAAGAGAAAGTTCACATTTTAATAACTTTCTGTAACTTGCCAACATCTTCAAGCATTTTTAATGCTTGTAGAAAACCAGAATACTGTAAAAGAATTTAGCTACTTATTTACTGAAGAAAAAAAAAAGATTTAGGACTTACCACTACCCCTTTCTCTGGAGCTCACAGACTTGACATTGTGTGGAGGCTGTCTAGGATCCAGGAAAGAGACATGAGCTTGAGAACCCACTGCATAGACAGACCACTCTTGGCCATAAGCTAAGCAAACATTTTCTTTACAGTGTGGCAGCTTCGTTGAAAGTAGCTAAAATAAAAATACAATGTAGAACAATCAGAAGGGGAATATTAAGTAGGCTGAAAAGAAATCAGTGGCATGACAGGATTAGAGATCTTTCAACATCAGTGCTGTAGGAAAAAACAGCACCATAAAGGCATAGTAACCAATTTGAAATTGGTAAACTACAAATAATATTAATTAGGCAATGGTCCAGGATAATATGTGGTTTTTATTTCAATTAACAATAAAAATCTGTGAACAGTTTTGATGTCAATACATTGTAAGGGTAATCAGTGCATCATCATTAACAAGAAGCAGTCCTTCAATTCTATTTTAACTAAGAAATGGACTCTCTCAAATTCGTTCAAAGACTCAATATTTTCTTTTATTTCTCTTATTTTGAGCTAATCTAAAAAGACGTAAGATATAAAATATGGAGGAATATGAGGCTGGTCACTGAAATGCCCATTATTAGTGTTGGAGTTTCACATTCCAATCTATGGACCTGAACCTCTGCTTGCTTAAACCATCACCTCTTATTATTTTTAAATTTCTAAAAGACTGTATTTAGAGACACTTCTCCGGTACTTGCTTTTTCTAATTTCCATATTTACCAGGAAGTATTAGTTTATCTTTCCCTCTGCCTTTTACAAAGACAAAGGAACCTCAATTGTCCATTAGCAAACAAACTAGATACTGAAACTGCACTCACACTGCAACTCAAAGTTCATCCTAGATAATATGCAGTAATAAAATATCTCAGAAAATAATAACACCAGTAAAACTGGTGGAAATGCTAAGTCTGAAATTAACAATGATGAATTAAAATCAGTCGTTTTTAGTAAGGGAACTGAAAATTAAATTCTGGATTTATTTCAGAGTTTACACTTACATCTACACTTGTCTTCAACACAAACTGACATAAAGGTATTCCTAATAAAAACCTTTATGAAAGCAATCAGTGTTTTGTAAAAATAGGGAAAAAAATCCAATGACTACTGATCATAACACTAATAATCAGCAGAGCATAAAAACTATTATAGGTTGTGAGATAGGAGAAAAAATGGCATATCTAAGTTCACTAGCTAGTAGTGATGAGCGAAAAGTGCAGAGTTCACTTCGCCATGAAGAGCTCCTGGAATGCCAAAATAAATGGATGTTACAGTTAAAGAGGATCAAGACTGAATGAGCAAATAATAATCTTTTATTCTGGGAGAGCAGATACAATATTTGAAAATATAGTGGGATATTTTAATTTAGTAAGAGACAAAACTGGGTGGACCTTGTGAGATATTTTGGGTTCATGTTTTTTTTATGTCATTTGTATACTGTGTAGGTGCAATCGTCTTTAAAGTGTCCCTGAGGGCTAAGGAAACATTTGCCAACTATACTGGCCTGATTATTGTGGCAAAAGAGATAACCTGAGTTGTGAGATCAAAGAAGAAAGAACGCAGTTAGAGATGCGCAGTGAAATATTTCAACAAAACAAAGTGGAAATGCTGAAATCATAGTCAAAAGGCAGAAAATTCAAAGTTGTGTGTTATGACTGAAACAGCTGGTTCTATTTTTTGAAGTCGTGCTGACTAAACTGCCTGTGTTGATGCTTTCCACTTTTTATTTTATCAGAAAGATAGAAACATCTTGTAAATAGTAATAAATCTTTCACTCATATTATTTTACATAGTCTCCTGTGTTTTTTTCTGGTCATCAGACTCCGTCAAACTTTGTTTTCACTCTCACGGTGTCACATGGCTAATTATTATGCATGCATAGGTCACAAGCCTCTTTCTCTTATACTGATGTGGTACTCAAAGACTGCCCTGTACATTTGGCTACAAGCACAGATAACTTGTCCCACAGACTTTGTAATGCAAATGATCAGCATTATATACCGGGGTGCAGTTCCATCAATGATGGCTGTTACAGCTCTGGAGGATTTCGCACTGGCCTCACAAACCATTATGGGGTGCTGGTATACAAAATTAAAAAAAAAAAAAAATTCTCTAAACCGACCATTTTATCAGTAAATAAATCGACAAACAAGAGCGAATGCAGCAAATTTGCTGCGAATAACACTTTGGCAAAATTTGCTGATCAACACTACTAATTAGTAACAAAGGCAGCAGCAGCGAATAAATCTGAAAGATAATAAAAAACGGCTAAAAAGGCAATGAATGATGTGTTTCAACAATTTTTTAAATGGGTCTTAACTTTGGACCCAGCTGAAAAGTGACAGAGAACCACCTGATTCTTTTGAGTGGGTGTGGCTAAGAATGCTGTCAGCTGTTCTCATGTTTACCTCAAGAAATATCAGTTTTAGAAGAACTACAAGTAATGCAATGGCTGTCACTAGAAAACTATAACCACATACTGAGATGATTTACAGTTAGGTCCATAAATATTTGGACAGAGACAACTTTTTTCTAATTTTGGTTCTGTACATTTTAAATGAAACAACTCAGATGCAGTTGAAGTTCAGACTTTCAGGTTTAATTCAGTGGGGTGAACAAAACGATTGCATAAAAATGTAAGGCAACTAAAGAATTTTTTTAACACAATCCCTTCATTTCAGGGGCTCAAAAGTAATTGGACAAATTAAATAAATTGGAAAAAAAAAAGTTCATTTCTAATACCTGGTTAAAAACCCTTTGCTGGCAATGACAGCCTGAAGTCTTGAACTCATGGACATTACCAGATGCTGGTTTTCCTCCTTTTTAATGCTCTGCCAGACCTTTACTGCAGTGGCTTTCAGTTGCTGTTTGTTTGTGGGCCTTTCTGTCCGTAGTTTAGTCTTCAACAAGTGAAATGCATGCTCAATTGGATTAAGATCAGGTGACTGACTTGGCCATTCAAGAATTTTCCACTTCTTTGCTTTAATAAACTCCTGGGTTGCTTCGGCTGTATGTTCTGGGTCACTGTCCATCTGTATCATGAAACGCCGCCCAATCAATTTGACTGCATTTAGCTGGATTTGAGCACACAGTATGTCTCTGAACACCTCAGAATTAATTCGGCTGCTTCTGTCCTGTGCAACATCATCAATAAACACTAGTGACCCAGTGCCACTGGCAGCCATGCATGCCCAAGCCATCACACTGCCTCCACCGTGTTTTACAGATGATGTGGTATGCTTTGGATAATGAGCTGTTCCACACCTTCTCCATACTTTTTTCTTGCCACCATTCTGGTAGAGGTTGATCTTGGTTTCATCTGTCCAAAGAATGTTTTTCCAGAACTGAGCTGGCTTTTTTAGATGTTCTTTAGCAAAGTCCAATCTAGCCTTTCTATTCTTGAGGCTTATGAGTGGCTTGCACCTTGCAGTGCACCCTCTGTATTTACTTTCATGCAGTCTTTTCTTTATGGTAGACTTGGATATCGATACGCCTACCCCCTGGAGAGTGTTGTTCACTTGGTTGGCTGTTGTGAAGGGGTTTCTCTTCACCATGGAAATGATTCTGCGATCATCCACCACTGTTGTCTTTCGTGGATGTCCAGGTCTTTTTGCATTGCTGAGTTCACCAGTGCTTGCTTTCTTTCTCAGGATGTACCAAACTGTAGATTGTGCCACTCGTAATATTGTAGCAATTTCTTGGATGGGTTTTTTCTGTTTTTGCAGCTTAAGGATGGCTTCTTTCACCTGCATGGAGAGCTCCTTTGACCGCATGTTGTCTGTTCACAGCAAAATCTTCCACATGCAAGCACCACACCTCAAATCAACTCCAGGCCTTTTATCTGCTTAATTTATAATGAAAAAACGACGGACTCCCCTCCTTTAACCGCCACCTTATCGTGGTGGAGGGGTTTGCGTGTCCCAATGATCCTAGGAGCTCTGTTGTCCGGGGCTTTATGCCCCTGGTAGGGCCACCCAAGGCAAACTGGTCCTAGGTGAGGGATGAGACAAAGAGCGGTTAAACAAACCTATGATGAATGAAAACTTTGGACGGCGTTTTCCCTTGCCTGGACGTGGGTCACCGGGGCCCCCCTCTGGAGCCAGGCCTGGAAGTGGGGCTCGATGGCGAGTGCCTGGTGGCCGGGCCTGCACCCATGGGGCTCGGCCGGGCACAGCCCGAAGAGGCAACGTGGGTCCCCCTTCCCATGGGCTCACCACCTATGGGAGGGGCCAAGGAGGTCAAGTGCAGTGTGAGTAGGGTGGTGGCCGAAGACGGGGACCTTGGCGGTCCGATCCTCGGCTACAGAAGCTGGCTCTTGGGACGTGGAATGTCACCTCGCTGAAGGGGAAGGAGCCTCAACTAGTGCGCGAGGTAGAGAGGTTCCGGCTAGATATAGTCGGACTCACCTCGACACACAGCTTGGACTCTGGAACCAATCTCCTTGAGAGGGGCTGGACTCTCTACCACTCTGGAGTGGCCCCCGGTGAGAGGCGCCGAGCGGGTGTGGGTATACTTATTGCCCCCCGACTTGGAGCCTGTTCATTGGGATTTACCCCGGTGGACGAGAGGGTAGCCTCCCTCCGCCTTCGGGTGGGGGGACGGGTCCTAACTGTTGTTTGCGCGTATGTGCCGAACAACAGTTTGGAATACCCACCCTTTTTGGAGTCCCTGGAGGGGGTGCTAGAGGGCATACCTTCTGGGGACGAGCAGTGTTTTGTTATTGGACTTCTGTGCTCGTCACAGATTGTCCATAACGAACACCATGTTCAAGCATAGGGGTGTTCATATGTGCACTTGGCACCAGGACACCCTAGGCCTCAGTTCGATGATCGACTTTGTGGTCGTGTCGTTGGACTTGCGGCCACATGTCTTGGACACTCTGGTGAAGAGAGGGGCGGAGCTGCCAACTGATCACCACCTGGTGGTGAATTGGCTTTGATGGTGGGGGAGGACGCCAGTCAGGCCGGGTAGGCCCAAACGTGTTGTGAGGGTCTGCTGGGAACGTCTGGCAGAGCCCAATGTCAGAAGTAGCTTCAACTCCCACCTCTGGCAGAACTTCGACCACATCCCGAGGGAGGTGGGGGACACTGAGTCCAAATGGGCCATGTTCCGTGCCTCTATTGTTGAGGCAGCTGACCAGAGCTGTGGCCGTAAGGTGGTCGGTGCCTGTCGTGGCGTGGCGGCAATCCCCGAACCCGTTGGTGGACACCGGCGGTGAGGGATGCCGTCAAGCTGAAGAAGGAGTCCTACAGGACCCTTTTGTCCTGTGGGACTCTGGAGGCAGCTGATAGGTACCGGCAGGCCAAGCGGAATGCGGCTTTGGTGGTTGCTGAGGCAAAAACTCTGGCGTGAGAAGAGTTTGGGGAGGCCATGGAGAACGACTTTCAGATGGCTTCGAGGAGATTCTGGTCCCCCGGGGAAGACCCAGGACACACTGGAGGGACTATGTCTCTTGGCTGGCCTGGGAACACCTTGGGATTCCCCTGGAACAGCTAGAGAAAGTGGCCGGGGAGAGGGAAGTCTGGGCATCTCTGCTCAAGCTGCTGCCCCCACGACCCGACCTCGGATAAGCGGAAGAGGATGGATGGATGGAAAACGACGGACTTGCCCACACCTGCGCATGAAATAGCCTTTGAGTCAATTGTCCAATTACTTTTGAGCCCCTGAAATGAAGGGATTGTGTTAAAAAATCCTTTAGTTGCCTCACATTTTTATGCAATCGTTTTGTTCACCCCACTGAATTAAAGTTGAAAGTCTGCACTTCAACTGCATCTGAGTTGTTTCATTTAAAATTCATTGTGGCAATGTACAGAACCAAAATTAGAAAAAAGCTGTCTCTGTCCAAATATTTATGGACCTAACTGTATACTCATATCCTCCAATTCATTTTACCCTTCAACAAGCAGATATATAAATTGTGTTGTATCGGGCTGCAATGTCACTTTGTTAAGCCATTTTAATTATAGAGAAAAAGAATAGCATTTTGATAAATGTAGGATACCCTGCAGACTTGCTCAAGTTTCATATCTTATGGTATTAAAAACCTTTTAAACCAACTGATTGTCGAATTTAAGCAGTTTTCTATCTTACAGACTGTTCATGAAGCTCGTGGACCCACCCTTCTGCAGCTCAACAACACTGAAAAAGATGCTTCTGAATTCTTTTGATTTTCACGATTGCACAACTGAAGTCAATTGAGTGAATACTTTTATCACATTTGCTGTGTGCCTTTAAAAGACTCCAGTATTGTTCCCTCAAGTTCATGAAAAAACCTTGCTTAAAAGAAATTTTCTGAGAGTTATTTGTGCAACTCTGAACTCATCTCTCTCTCTCTCTCTCTCTGGGCACCCCTGGGAAAGATAAGTAAAAAAAATGGGTATAAAAAACTCGCCTTTTGGTAAATTACCTTAATCTCATATAAAAAAGTGGGAGAAATCCAACCTTCGCTTAAACTAAATGCATTTCTGACAAAAACATAAAGGTCACTCTTGGAAAAATACAGAAAAAAGTAGCATCTTGGGATAACTACATTTTCAAAATTACCATCAGATGCCACATCTATGCCAATAGATTATTTGAAAGCAATACCAGAAAAAAAGTCTTCCTGTCATTTAACCACAAACATCAGTGCCTGAAGCTTGCTAAATGCCACTGTAACCTGGATTGGAACCATGTTCTATGGTTAGACAAAGCAAACATTGAGCTTTTTGCAAACAAACATTCAAGATGGGTTTGACATAAAAAGAACAATGGCTATACTGAAAATAACCTAAACCCCAATGTCAAGTTTGGAGGAGGCTCTGTGATGTTGTGGGTCTGATTTTCTTCTAAAGGCTCCAGGAACCCTGTTAGGGTACATGGCATCATGGACTCCATGAAATACCAAGAGATTTTAAATTAAATATGACTGTCTCTGCCAAGTAACTTAAATGTTGAATCTCTCTCATTCTTTCAGTGTGGGATTAAAGCAATTCACCAAAAGGTTGATTTTTTTATAACCCCTTTTACTCATCTTTCCCAGTGGTTCCAATAATTGTGGTGGGGATGACTTCTTTGACTTTACTTGGCACAGCTCTTGCAACTACTCTTTGGAGTCTATAGTTGCCACTGTTCAATATAAAGACAAGAGCTATGCCAATAAAGTCAAAATACAAAAACAAGAATAAAACCATTAGTGACAATGGTTAAACCTTAGGATTACCTAAATCAACTGTCTGGAAATATCATTGAGAAGAAGGTGAGGACAGTAATTGCAAAGGGACTGGTAGGTCAAGTAAGACATCCATTAATGCTGATGGAAAAATACTCACTATGGTTTAAAAAAAATAGTTTGCGAAACAGTACCTAAAAGAATATGCAAAATTCTGGAAAAAGATTATCCTGTATCAGAGCGATCGCGAGAACAAAGTGTGAAGACAAAAAGGAACTAGGGGTGTGCAATACTGGCAAAAAATTATACCTCGATACCTTCTGAGACATTGACGATAACAACAGTTAGATGATATTTTGCATCCTTTAAAAAAGTGTTTGTAAAAGTCTTACTGATCTAGCTTGGTCTTGACAATAGGAAATAAATTGTAGCTTACTAATGAGATTAATGGAAACAACAGTTAAAGAAAACCGGTATTTTTTATTTCCTTAAAACTAAAGTAAAATAACACAAAAACATTAAAATCATCAGTCAAAGTATTACTGTGATCAAACAGTGCAAGTATGAGTAAATCATTTATATTTCCACAAAACAATTGCACTATAACCAACAAAATTATTAAAATGAGAGCATTTTAAACAGATACTTACTCTTAACATAAACAATATATGACTCCAAAGGAAATATACTATTAATCATAATTGAAATAGGGGGGAATCGACATTACAATCTGGATAAACAAACTGCTCTGCTGTAAGGTGAATTGTGCTGCATAAAAGAACAAAAATCTAACATACTGTACTATACTGTAAAAAATCCAAACTTCTGTTAAATACTGCACAAGAAAATAGAACTATAGTATTTGTAAAGAAGTTCTTTCGTTTATTGGACGAAAATACAAAAAATCCACACCCCTAACATTTTTAAACCAATTATTAACTTCAAGTTCTGTCCAATATTGCACAAAGATATCAGAAAAAATAAACAACTGTAAAATTCTACTGAAGAATCTTCAAGTTTTGTGACAGAAACACCAGTTTGTTCACAGCATCTAACTTCAGAGCAACACAGATACATGTTACAACATTCCCTGTAGTGCTGAAAGCCCTCCCAAAAGGGCTGCTTGAGGCAGGATGCACAGTTATGTTTTTGCAAATTTTCCCCAGTTTGGGGAAATGTACTTCTTGTGTTTTCCACAATGCAACGCAGTGGATTTACATCACTGTCCACTTCAGGTATCATTAAATAGCTCTTGATCTCTTTCTATGACAGTATGCAGAGACTCTCCTTCTCGGAATCCCTGTTCTTTTTAAATAGCTGCTAAAAGACTTTTTTGCTCCCTCCCTTGTGTCATCACCTACTCCAACTTCTGCAGCTATGGGGGGGGTGGGGGTGTGGGGATAGAGTGGGGCCGCAAGGAAGCAGGGATCTGTACGAGTGTTTTAAATAATTGTTTAAATATATGCTTTGGAGTTGAGAACCCCCAACCAAGATGGCTTACAAAATAAAATGCGCCAAATAGGCATATGCTTCTTACGTAAATAGAAATAATCCATTAGAACAAATTATGCAATCTGTTCAAACGGATTAATAATTTATTTGAACTTTTTTTTCCTGCCTAACACCTACAGGGATCAGTGCTGGATTAATTTCATTTTGCAGATGGTGAAACAAGTTACTTGTTGAGCTATCTTTAATGGCAAACTATTTCCAACACAGTTTGCAGATTGTCTTTTAAGCAACATCAGTGTTTTCAAAGACAGATCACCTCTACGCGAATAAGGATGATCCACGTCTTGCAATTAAATATAAGCATGTAGATTGCGGGGCTGTATACTCACTCAGTTTTGGCAGCTATGCAAGCTTAACACTAGAATCCCTGAAGCATACAAAAAACTTGTAATCCCGCTCCACCTTAAATTCCTTCGCACCTCTCCATTACTGTATTTTGTTCGGTAAATGTGTCTATCAGCACAAGCAGCCTTTTATCCCCATACCCCCCCGCCAGACGATGCAGCTCAACTCGGGCAAAATGTTCTCCTAGCTCAAGTCTTGTTTATTTGGGTGTGAGGTGCCTGGAGTTGAATTGGGTCAACAGTATATCATTATTTGGAACACATGTATTTCATGTGTGTTCCGTGTCTACGACAATCTATGCAAATGTAGGATGACAGGTAATGCGAGAAATGTCAAACTATATTGTTATTTGGAATGCATGCATTTTATGTGTGTTCCGTGTCTACAACAATCTATGTAAAAACATCGTTAAAACAGAAACATTTCATGTTTTAGTAATAATTGACAAAATTTTGACATGAAGTGTATTATGTGTGAAGACTGAAGTCTGTATATCAAATAAGCAGTTTCACAAAAGGTACACATGTAAAAAAAAAAAAAAAACAAGTGCACTTTTATTTAAGAATATAATCAAAGAAAAAGAAACCAGGTTAGGGTACGATGCTGGTATGACCGCTTGGCTGGTGCAGTGGTAAGAACTGCTGACTCATAATAAAGGGGTCGTGGGTTCGATTCTGGGCGCTTCCCAGAATTACCATTTTGAGTATTGAGCTGTTCTTATTCTTAAAATTGTACAATAAAAACATACATTTGATTTGAGTCTGTTTAAGAGCCGGTGTAAATTTATGGTACTTGTAAGAGTTAGTATTTTTTTTGTAATTCAATTTTATTTCTCAGTCATGTTCACGCTCACCCCAATCTGACTCTGCTGTTTTCAAATAAAGACGTGCTATAACAGAGGTCAACTCAGTTGAGGATGAGGGTTCTAAATGGGAGAAAGTGAACAGAAGCCCTCCCCGCAAGAAACTTCTACTCACACATAAGAACAACGCAGCTGCACCAGGCGTAAAGGCGAAAAATGGCACCGTTTGGATGCAGCAAGAGGTCAGGCGTCATCCTGCCAGTCAGTCTGCCTTACACGTGTCCTTCAACAAAACAGCAGGGCTTACAAAGCTCACCAAGGTATCATGCAAAGTTCTGTTTGTGATTATGTTTTGTGATGGTCTTTATATGAAAAACATTTATATGCTGCTTATATAAAAGCTACATCGAATGTTATTTACCTATTTACCTTGATTTATTTACTTATCTTCATCCAGCGTAACGTCACAAGTAGACTGCAGAGCTATCTGTGTTTGATTGACATGGGCATACTGACAAAGTACAGCAGGAGCTGAAGACAGCTGCATTACAGGCTTAGTAGAGCATCAACAGAGAAGTGGTACTATCTATGAATTACAGACTTCAATCATTCAATGAGAGCAAGGGATATGCAACAAAGAAACATTATGGTGCCCTGAAATGGTGATGGTAGTGGGGGGGGTTACCATGAATAAAAAGTGTTTTATTTCTACATGGTGTGAACAAAATGCATGCAAATACTCTTAAAGTCTGCAATGTGCAATTTAATCAGGTCTGAAACTGTGTTTTAACCTGTAAAGGGGTAAATCAAGGAAAAATGCGTCTTTGTCACAAACATTATTGATTTCACCGCATGTTTTTTTTTTCCCAACCATTTTTGTTTTGTATCAACTCTACTTATATTTGAGTTTCCATTCTATGTATTGTATCTGTGTGCCAGTTAGTAAATACTGTGCTCTCTTTTTTTCTCTTTGATTGTTGTATATAAGTAAACACCATGCTAACCATATACCATAATACATGTGCATACTGTATGTATATTTTACCTATATTATTTTATAAGTTACATCAATCCTTGCCTTGTGCCCTGTGTTGGCTGGGATTGGCTCCAGCAGACCCCCGTGACCCTGTAGTTGGGATATAGCGGGTTGGATAATGGATGGATGGATGGACATTTGCAATTACTCCAAGTAATATATTTGAATATACATGCTTTTTCTTCTATGTGAAAGACTGTATGATGTAAGTGGGTATTTATTTTATAACAACTACCAACATAGCAAGTACTGCTGTTGCAGCCAGGCAACAAATAATTTGTATCTTTAATAGCTCCTTAAATCATTATTTCTCTGTAGTATAGATAGCTACTTTAAAAGGGTTGAGGCTAGTGAAGAAATTGTAAAAAGGTCAGGTCAGGTCAGGGAGCATGCACTGGTACAGTGTGTTGCTGTGGGACCATTAGTAAAAAGAGCTGCTTGAAATTCTGAGAAGGGTGGTGAGATTTCAATGGAAATAAGAGTGAAACTTTACTTTCGCCTTCAATCCCAATGAACAGTGAAATGACATCTCTCTGTTAAAATTTGTCATTATAAAAATCACATAGTTTTTAATTTCATTAATTGGTACATTATTGTCCTATTATTAACCTTTGCTAATAAACTAATATGGATTTATATTTGACTTCCAATAATTTTAACAGCATAAAATATAACCAGAGCAGCACAGTGTAGCGTCCCTGGTACGGACCTGAAAAGGACACGCTTCTCAAGTGGCCATGAATTGTCAGACAAGATGGAGATACTTGGAGAAGCCTGCCAAAAAGCTACTACTGCAAGTGTGTAAGGAAAGGATGCACAGACACAGAACTTAAAGAGTACTACAACAAATTCTTGCTGTTAAAGCCCACCGGCCTGGTTGCATGGCCGCTGGCAAGCCTCTGATGTGAACCTCAGCCTTGTGTCAGCTCATATAAAGGTGAGGTGAGGCAGGCAGCATGCATGTGTAAGCAATGAGAAGAAGCAAGTCAGGAGCGCACAGAGATGAAAAAGTCTTATGAGGCAAAGAGCAGGAGCCAAGGAAGGTGGTAGGAGGTTCAGTTGCTAAAGAAATGAATGGTCCTTTTCAGGGATAACTACTACCAGCTTTCTGCTAAATTCATTCCTATGTCTCTTACACCCTCAGGTCATTACATCATTCATAAATGTTAATCCAAAATTAATGAGATATACGTTAAACATTCATTATTGTAATTAGGAAGCTCAATTTGCATATTGTGCGAAAACACAAACTCAAAAAGAAAAAAAATGCAGTTTATCCCATACCTGACATACCAACATTAAATAATTAACACAAAAGAAAACTAAAAAGGCTCCTGTTTTTATTCTTAGCTATAGTGTTTCAGTACAGAATGTAGACAGTGTGAGATGGATGGATGGATGGATGAGAAGTTACGCTGCACAGAAATCTCCACTTTCATGGAGATGTGAATTAGTGGTCTGTGTAGTCATCGGACCACTTACCAAGTACAAGTTTTTTTAGAATGTTAGAAAGTTAAGAAGGTGAATGTGTATTTTGCAATGCAAAGTTACTGCAGCTGTTATCTTCCACCTGCTGCTTACAACACATATGGTATACAACAGAAAGAACCTTTGTTTTGAACTTTGCTTAGTAGGAGTCTGTTTTGATGGGCAAGTGTACATTGTAGGTGCTACACGTGACTGACTGGCCTCTTCATATGCAGTAATATGTATTATCTTTAGATTTTGTGCTGCATGAACTGATTTCCTGGAAAAAAAAATCAAACAACTTCCAAACAGCACAGCTAACTCTACCTGTTCTAAACATTTCCTATTTTGATCCTCGCTCTATTTTTTTTCCCCACACACTCATTACTGCCTGGCAACATGGATGGAGTTTATGTAGTCACACTTTGAAAGAGAGGTGCGGATTTGGTGGATTTTATTTAACAATTATAAGAAGTGGAAAAATAAAACTGCTGAAAACTGTGATAATGGTTTTTGCATATTGATTTTTCTTAAATACTGACTCAAACTAAAAATTCGATATATTGCTCAGCCCTACTGACCATTAGTAATCAACAGTGTTATCATTTAAAATTAAGATCTCAGTGGAAAATCGCTAAAAAAACTCAGCATGCACTTACCTTACATAAACTTTGTTCTGCTTTCCACAAGTGAAAATATCCATCAAGAGATACTGCTCCCAGCTCCTGCCAAAAAACAATAATAACAACAAGAAAAGACGTGTCATATCGTAATCACTATCTTGAGTTATAAACGACTCTTTTCAAATACCAATGCATGACAAAATGTGTGTGGTATTAAAAAGAAATCAAACACCTCGTAAAAAGTATTAAAAACATTTAGGTTTTGAATTATGTAATTAGTGGAATACAGGGGCCTTCAGTTCTCACATTAAAGGGATCAGAATGGGGTGAAGTCCATCAATATAATGATAAATTTCAATATGAATTTTTAATAGATAGACACTATGTCATGAGGGATTAGCAATAGAGGGTCCAAGGAATGCCAGCTCTTAAGGAGCTGTTGATACTATGAATGTGTTCCTCCAGTCCTAATAAAGGGAATGGAAAAAAGTAGTCAGAGGTGGTGAAATAATGTAGTTTCAAAATGAAAGAAATGTGTATATTAAATCAAAAGGCTGAAGTACTGTTTGTAACGGAATTGGTGTTGTGTAAAAGTGGTGAGGAAGAACTCTGTTAAGTCGTGGAAGCTGTATAATGTTTTATTCTGTGGTTGTAGAATGTATTCTTCAGTAGGTTGTCTTCAATTTTGTAAAGTCTTAGGTGTATGAGCTAAGGAATGCAAATACAGGACGGGGGGCCCCAGGAGGTGCAGGGGGTTTAGTGTTTTAGTATGGTTTGGGGGAGAGACTGGTGCAGAACTCTATATTAAAGGACATAACAAATACCTTTATTTGGTAATGTTATAAAGGCAAATTAAAGTTGATTTATTCAAAGAAAAATGTTAAAAATTGGCATCAGAGCCTAAAATTACTACGGATTTATTCTACAGCAGGTTTGAATAAAAGCCTACTAAACAAAAAAATAAAAGTTTGTAATTACTATTACTCACTGAAAACGTTGTTCTGCTTGTCTGTTTATAGCATATGCAAAACAAAAAAAAATAATAACATTAAGTATAGATAAAATTTGGGTGTACTTGGTTTCACTATAGTCTCACAATTAACACTAGAATTACCAAAGCCTACGAAAAAATCCAGCATACCTTAAATCCCTTTGCACCTCTCTGTCAGCGTCTTTTGTCTTGTAAATGTGTCAATAAGCAGCAAGCAGTCTGCTATCACATTCCCCCCACCGTTGCACAAAGTTTTCTCAGCTCAAGTCTGTTTACCTACGTGTCGGTTGCTTAGAGTTGAATAGAGTAAATACTATATTGTTATTTGGAATGCATGCAGTTTATGTGTGTTCCGTGTCTACAACAATCTATGTAAAAACATTGTTAAAACAGAAACATTTCATGTTTTAGTAATAATTGACAAAATGTAGACATTAAGTGTATAATGTGTGAAGACTGAAGTCCAAATATCAAATAAACACTTTCACAAAAGGTATAAGTATAACAAAAGAAGTGCGCGTCTATTCAAGAATATTACTGCAGAAAAAGAACTCGCGTTAGGGTGCGACATTGACATACCTGTGATATGACCGCTTTGGTGGTGCAATGGTAAGAATTGCTGATTGGTAATCAAAAGTTCACAGGTTCGACCCTGGACGACTCCGTTTTGAGAAGTGAGCTGCTCTTTTTTTTCTTACAATTTTAGAATAAAAACATATATTTGATTTGAATCTGTAACAGCTGGTGTAAATTTATAGTACTTGTAAAGGTTAGCTTTATTTATTTATTTAGTTTTATTCTCCCAGTCACGTTCACGCTCCCCCCATTTCATACTGCTGTTTTCACATAAAGACATCCTATAACAGTGAACTCAGATGATGACGAGGGTTCTACATTGGAGAAAGCATGCATGTCACACTTTTGCCATCAGTGTACTTTGTATATAAAAGCCAGATCGAATGTTATTTACTTATCTTCCTTGGGCATGCTGACAAAGTATATGTGTAATGCCACGAAAAGTGTATGCTGACACTTCAGTTCACAAGCAATGGTACAAGAATGCAGTCAGAATTTTTTTTGGGTAAAAACACCGTCCACATCTAAACACTAGAATGGAGCATCGTTAGCATACTGAAGAGTCTATAGCTGCAGGTGGAAGCTGCCGTCTCTGTACTTTGTATATAAAAGCCAGATCGAATGTTATTTACCTTGATTTATTTACTTATCTTCCTACAGCTTAAAGTCACAAGTAGACTGCAGAGCTTCTCGTGTATATACAAAATACAGCAACGGCAAAAGTGCAATGTGCATTCTTTCTCTGATGTATAACCTTCGTCTTCATCTGAGTTCACCTCTGTTATAGGATGTCTTTATGTGAAAACAGTAGTGTCAGATCGGGGGGAGCGTGAACGTAACTGGGAGAATAAAACTGAATAAAAAGAAAAAAAAAACAAAGCTAACCTTTACAAGTACCATAAATTTACACCGGCTGTTACAGACTCAAATCAAATGTATGTTTTTATTCTAAAATAGTAAGAATAAGAGCAGCTCACTTCTCAAAACGAAGTCGTCCGGGGTCGAACCCATGACCTTTTTATTACCAGTCAGCAGTTCTTACCGCTGCGCCACCAAAGAGGTTGTATCAAAGGCATGTCAATGTCACACCCTAACGTGGGTTTTTTTTTTTCTGCAGTTATATTCTTGAATAAAAGTGCACTTCTTTTGTTATACTTGTACCTTTTGTGAAAGTGTTTATTTGATATTTGGACTTCTGGCATCACACATTATACACTTTATGTCTACATTTTGTCAATTATTACTAAAACATGAAAAATGTTTCCATTTTAACAATGTGTTTAAGCAGATTGTTGTAGACACGGAACACACATGAAATTTCTTTTTTCCAAATAACAATATAGTGTTTACTCTATACAACTCTAAGCAACTGACACGCAGGTAAACAGACTTGAGCTGAAAAAACTTTGTGCGGCGGTGGGGGGGATGTGATAGCAGGCTGCTTGCCGCTTATTGACACATTTACAAGACAAAAGATGCTGACGGAGATGTGTGAAGGGATTTAAGGTGGGCCGGATTTATGAGTTTTTTTGTAGGCTTTGGTAATTCTAGTGTTAAGAGGATCTCCCTGTTTGTGTAAATATAGGTCGCCGTGAGCATCAGTCTGTGCATTTGTAATACCATCCAGCAAGTAGCCTGAACGCTCAGTAGAGCAAATGCTGCCTGCAGCGCTTAGGAAAGCTAGCAGTTCCAGTCACTCTGCAGAGATTCTTGTGAGGGTCTCCAGTTGGGGAAGTTGGTTTCATGTCTGACCTGCAGCATTATTGACGTGTGAGCCATGCAGGACAACATGTACTGCTGATCTTGCCTATCAGTGTTACCTGGGGCTTGCACAAAATGTTGAAGGCTTAATTCGCAGCCACTATAGGCTACATGTGCAATTGAGGAATTGCATTTGTGTCAGAGCAGCAGTATGTTTGGTTGGTTTTAGTTATTCCATTAGATATGTGTGAGGTAGTACACCTGTGCATATTTTGTGACTTCTGCTACACTACTGCATCTCTGGCAACTCTGCACAAACATAAAGCCCCCTGGGACGTGCGGTCAGGGGAGGCAGGTGAGGCTAATAATGACAACATAAAATAAATCTGTCCACTGGTCTGTGCTGTAAATTTGTTTTCTGTATGATTCCAATAAGTTTGATCATTTTTATAGTCAAAATCGCTGAATTGGCACATTTCCTGTTGAAATACAGGGGAAAAAAGAGAGAAGCGGAACCTAATGTTTGCAAACACATTTATTATACAACCTGACTTTCCACATTCTGGCTAATATCTTTAATGAATTTGTGTGACATATTTAGTTTTGCTGATCGGACATAAAACTGCAGTGAGAAGGCACAAGGTGAGGCAGACAGTACTGTGCCGCTCCGAAGGGGGCGCATGTGAGCCCAACAGTTGCTTGTTGCTGCTGTTCTTCTACACAGAGGCTCTGAGCTTCAAGACGTTAGCGATATCAGAAAGTCAAGAGCACTGCAGCAGTCAGTTTATTTTTATTTTTTGTTCTGAATGACTACCAAAACGGAAGATTAAGACTTTTAAAACTAAAGGAATATAAGGAGTACTTTTACAAGAAAGTGACCGAGATTTTCGTGGAGAAGAATAGGCGCATGGACTTCATTTAAAAATAAAGGTAAGACCATAAACGTTTTTCAATTTTATAAAATATGGGATCAGATTATGAAAAAAAAAAAACAATCCAATGTTTAAAAACTGAATTTTGACCTTAAAAATATATTCTTTTGTTATTCTTGCTATCCTTTTGTTGAACAGTCTATATTAAAATTGATTAAAGCATCAGAATTAAAAACACTTAAAAACAACTAAATATTTCAATTAAGGCCAAAATTGAAATCTATTTTTTGTACACCACTTCAAACTTTCATTTGTACTGAATGAGTATGAATTGTGGGATTGCAATGGCAAATTGAAAACACATGGAGGGTGCGGAGCAAATGCGCTCTCTCTCGCCGCTATAAATGTAACGTTCTTTCTTAGCCAAATATGTGCCTTACCTATGTGTGTGTAAATTATGATGATGAGATATGAAACATAACCAGTAGTCAATGTTCAGGCTGCCAACTGAATAGTGAATAAGCTATTCTTTGGGGTTTATATATTTGTAAATCTCACTCTGATGAACCGCACGTCACTGAAAGCCCCCCATGTTGTGACAGACCAGTGATGTCATTAGTCAGCTGTTCTTGTCGTGACTAGCACAGCAGTGGCACAGCCATGTAAATCCTATAAGGTAATGCGTGTCCCAGTGTTTGTGCCAGCCTCGACAGGCACCTGCAACTCCAATTTCAGTGACACTCTACCACAATCATAAAAACCAAAGACTACGTTGCATGGGTCATAGCATAAACTGTTGATTGAGACCAAGATCAGCCTTCAAAGGCCAGAGGTATGCGAGTTTTAACGTAGCACACAGAAAAGCCTTTTGATTTTATATATATTGTATATACACATACACACACCCCCACAATTATTGGCACTTCAGCATCGATTGTGTAAAAAGGGCTGTAAAAAATACCACCTAAATAACAATCTTGCACTGAAAAAATTGACAGAACCCAATCTTTAAATGAAGTTTTTAAAAAAAAAAAAAAAAAAAACAAAATCACATGAGCCACAATTATTGATACCTCCAGAAATTTGTACAAACAGCATGTAACTAAAGCATCTTTCCTATTTATATCTGGATTTTTTAAGTTGATCAGAGTCTGAAGAAACTTTCAAACAGCAAACAGTTTCACTGGGGTATAAACATGAGATGGCACAGTGGCCAAACTCCATTACTCATTCATGAACATGAACACAGTTTAACTGAGAGAAAATTGTGTTGACCTTCTTAAGTCAGGGAATGGCTATAAAAAACAGCTACTCACTTGAAAATTCCCATTATCTACAGGTAGTTCAATAATTAAAAAATTCAAATCTACTGTAACTATCACCAGCTTGCCAGGAATAGGGTCCAAGTTTATTTGGCTTTCACGCACAGTGTACAGGATGACGAGAGAGCTTTAAAAAAAAAAAAAAAAAAAACATCTCCAGGGACTACTGTTGGAAAAATACAGAACAAAGTAGCATCTTGCACTGACCAAATCTCCAAAACTACCAGCAGATGTCATTCCCATGTCCACATTGGAACCATTTTCTGTGTTCAGATGAAACAAAACTTCAGCCTTTTGGCAACAAATACTCAAGATTGTTTTGGCATAAAATGAAGGATGGCTATACTGAAAAGAACCTGATCCCTACTATCAAGTACATTGGGCATTCTATGAAGTTGTGGGGCTGTTTTCCTTCAAAAGCCCTGGGAACCTTGTTAAGAGTACATTGCACCTTCAGCTCCATGAAATTACAACATTAGAACAATCTAGGCACACAAACATGCCCTTCAGTCCAACAAAGCTCTTCAGTCCCATCTGCTTAATTCTTCCAAAACAGCAACAAGTCTAGTTTTGAAAGTCCTACTATCTACCACACTACTTGGTTATGTATTCAATTTGTGTGTGGTTCGCTGTATAAAGAAATATCTCCTAATGTCTGTGTGAAATTCAGTCTTGATTCGCTGTAGGCCTACTAATTCCTTTCATAATTTTAAACACTTCAATCAGGTTTCCAAAAGATTTTAATTTAAATCTGACCTCCTCTACCATGATCCTAAAACCAAACAATGACCTAAAACATATGTCAAAATCAGCACAAGAATGCATAAACTAATACAAAATAAAGCTTCTGCCTTGGTTGTCTCAGTTCACCCACCTACACCTCAGTGAAAACCTGTGGGGTGAGCTGAAGTTGAGAGTGTGCAAATGAGGACCTAGGACCTGGGATGATCTGGAGAGATTCTGTAAAGAAGAATGGTCTCAGATTCCCTGCTCTGTACTCTCCAATCTTATAAGATGCTGTATAATAAGATTCAGTGCTGTTTTATTGGGTGAAGGGAGGTTGGAAAAAGTATTAAATGCAGGAATGCCAATAACTATGGCATGTGCAGTTATGTTAAAAATAATTATCTCTTGAGGAAGAATTTTTTTCCAGAATAAATTTATTTCAGTTAAAGATGGCATTTTTGTCTTTTTTTTCAGTGTGAGAGTAAAGTAATTCACAAAAAGATGCATTTAGAGTCGGTATAGAACAGAATCACACCCCCTTCAAATTATTTACAATTTGTTGCTTTCCAGCCAGAAATAATGACACACACAATTTTTCTAGCTGTATTTACTCATTGCAGCTTATAACAACCAAGTAAAAGATGCACTATATTGCCAAAAGCATTGGGACGCCTGCCTTTACACACACATGAACTTACGACATCCCATTTTAATAAATAGGCTTTAATATGGAGTTGGCTCACCCTTAGCAGCTATTACAGCTTCAACTCTTCTGGGAAGGCTTTCCACAAGGTTTAGGAGTGTTTATGGGAATGTTTGACCATTCTTTCAGGAAAGCATTTGTGAGGTCAGGCACTGATGTTGGACGAGAAGGCCTGGCTCACAGTCTCGGCTCTAATTCATCCCAACGGTGTTCTCTCGGGTTGAGGTCAGGGCTGTGCAGGCCAGTCATGTTCCACCACACCAAACTTACTCATCCATTTCTTTATGTCTCCACTGCTCTACAGTCCAGTGGCAGTGTGTTTTACATCACTTCATCCGACACTTTGCATTGTACTTAGTGATGTAAGGCTTGGATGCAGCTGCTCGGCCATGGAAACTCATTCCATGAAGCTCTCTACGCACTGTTCTTGAGTTTTTGAAGGTCTATAGCTACTGAAAGTTGGAGACTTCTGCAGACTGTGGGCATCAGCCTGTGCCGTCCCCACTCTGTGATTTTATTTGGCTTACCACTTTGTGGCTGAGTTGCTGTTGTTCCCAATTGCTTCTACTTTGTTATAACACCAATAACAGTCGACCGTGGAAATTTCACAAATGTACACAGGTGGCATCCTATCACGTTACCATGTTTGAATTTACTGAGCTCCTGAGAGCAACCCATTCTTTCATAAATGTTTACAAAGCAGTCTGCATGCCTAGGTGCTTGATTTTATACACCTACTGTATGGCCATGGAAGTGAAAAGAAAAAAGAATCACTGAGATATTTAAAGGATCTACCAAAGTGTCAGTACTTTGTGAAACTACCTTTTGCTTAATTAGTGCCATGAGTCTGTTGGGATACTTCGCTACCAACTTTGCACATCTAAACTGTGTAATGTAGGCCCACTTTTCCTTACTGAACTGCTCAAGCTCAGTCAGATTGGATTGTAACTGCTGGTAGACTGCAATCTTCAAGTGATTCCACAGATTTTCAATAGGGTTTAAGTCTGGGCTCTGACTAGGCCATGCAAGGACATTCACCTTTTTCTGCTTCAGCTACTGTGTGGTCAACTTTGCTGTGTGCTTCGGGTCATTGTCACATTAGAAGGTGAACCTTGTTCCCATTGACAATTTTCTGGCAGAAGGCTGCAGGTTTTCCTTAAGAATTTGACGGTATATTACTCCATCCATCTTTCCTTGTATCTTGACAAGTACCTCACTCTATTTAAGACTTCCAATACAACTCTGAGTCCTGCCACGTGCAAAAGTTCGCTGATGACGCTGCTATCGTGGGCTGCATCAGGAGTGGGCAGGAGGAGGAGTATAGGGACCTAATCAAGGACTATGTTAAATGGTGCGACTCAAACCACCTACACGTGAACACTAGCAAAACCAAGGAGCTGGTGGTGGATTTTAGGAGGCCCAGGCCCCTCATGGACCCTGTGATCATCAGAGGTGACTGTGTGCAGAGGGTGCAGACCTATAAATACCTGGGAGTGCAGCTGGATGATAAATTGGACTGGACTGCCAATACTGATGCTCTGTGTAAGAAAGGACAGAGCCAACTATACTTCCTTAGAAGGCTGGCGTTCAACATCTGCAATAAAATGCTGCAGATGTTCTATCAGACGGTTGTGGCACGCGCCCTCTTCTACGCGGTGATGTGCTGGGGAGGCAGCATAAAGAAGAGAGACGCCTCACGCCTGGACAAACTGGTGAGGAAGGCAGGCTCTATTGTAGGCACGGAGCTGGACAGTCTGACATCCATCGCAGAGTGACGGGCACTGAGCAGGCTCCTGTCAATAATGGAGAATCCACTGCATCCACTAAACAGTATCATCTCCAGACAAGAGGATCAGCTTCAGCAACAGACTGCTGTCACTGTCCTGCTCCACTGACAGACTGAGGAGATCGTTCCTCCCCCACACTATGCAAATCTTCAATTCCACCCGGGGGGTAAACGTTAACATTATTCAGTTATTGACCGTCTGTATACCTGCATTGTTATCACTGTTTAATTTAATATTTTCTTTATCAGTATGCTGCTGCTGGAGTATGTGAATTTCCCCTTGAGTGAGTGAGTGAGTGAGTGAGTGAGTGAGTGAGTGAGTATGTATCTATCTATCTATCTATCTATCTATCTATCTATCTATCTATCTATCTATCTATCTATCTATCTACTGCTGCTGAGAAACACCCCCACATTAAAATGCTACCACCTCCATGCTTTTACTGTAGGTATGGTGTTCTTTGGATGGTAAGCTGTATTGGCTTTCCACCAGATATACTGTTTGACGTTGAGGCCAAATAGTTCTATTTTGGTTTCATCTAAACATAACACCTTTTTTCATTTGGCCTCAGTGTGTTTTGGCAAAACTCTTATGAAACTTGATGTGGCTTTTCTTGAGGAGTGTCTGTTTTCTTGCAACCCTCCCATACAAGCCACTTTTTTGGAGCATTTGTGACACTGTTATGATATGGACACAATGACAATTCTTTGTCAAAAACTCCTGTAACTGCTTCAAAGTTGCCATAGGCCTCTTGGCAGGCTCTCTGACAAGTTTCCTTCTTGCTCTTCCATCCAGTTTGGAGGGATGGCCTGGTCCAGGAAGGGTCCTAAGTGGTATCAAACAATTTCTATTTCTTCATTACGGACTGATAAAGGTTTGAATTTTTTTTGTACACATCTCCTGACTTGTGCCTGTCCACAACTTTATTCCTGAGATATTTTGCCAGTGTTTTGCCACCCACAGTTGATTATTGGCTTTAAGCTCCACTTCCAAGCACTATGCTGTAGGAACAGTGTTCTTATGCTGAACTAATCAGAATGATTACTGTTATCACAGGTGGAAGCCAATTAGCCTGGTGTGCAATGGAGAAGGTGATTAGTTACACCTGATTGAATTTACAAGTATTTTTAGGAGGGGAGTGATCCTTTAACCATCTCAGTGATTCTGTTTTTTGTTTTATTTTCCTGAACTGTTTCTATTATATCTTTCACTTGGCTGTTACAAATTACATTGAATAAATACTGCTGGACAAATTTTTTGTGTGTGTCTTCATTTCAGACTGCAAAGCAACAAAATGTGAATATTTTTAAGAGGGGTTCTTTTCTACACCCACTCCATATAAACATTTCTACTTATCTTTACCAGTAATGGTGCACCATATATGGTTATAGGTATCAATGTTATAGGAGGTGTGGCAAGTATAGAAGTAATCAGAATGTACTAGTCGGAGAAACTCAAAATTTTTAATTATACTGTTAAATGGATTTTAGGCCATACCGTCCACTACTATTTACGTGTATTCAAATTTCATACATGATAAATCTTAATTAATGGCTGAAAGCTCTAGTTAAAATAATGGCCCAGCTCACAAGGTGAGATAAATTTAAACGATGTACCTGTAAGTGAGTATTACATGTTGTAGCAAAGAATGCCAAGACCTAATACTCAAATTTCGACAGTTATAAAAGATTTAAATTAAATGACATTCAATTTTTTGTAAGTATGACAGATTGTTACATTTTGCCCAAAAAATTAAGATTTCAGCTTAAGTTCAGTTTAGTGAAAACAGAGCAATACATTTCTCAATCAGATTACAAAAAAAAAAAACAACTACAGTAAGATCATATTTTGTAGTTCCAGACATACTTTTCCTCTAGGTGCTATATTACAATACACTCCATTTTCAGGTACAGTTACAACACATGATTTTTCTAGAGGTGGTTGCCAGCTAATTAGTCTTTTTTTGATGAATTTATAGAAGGTTTTTCCAAATAAAATGTTAACATTAAGTAGTGATACGTAGTGATACATTTTTATTTTAACTGGGATGGTGCAGAGGTAATATTTTACAAATGTATATTAAGCAGGTAAATAAAACATAATGCACTCGTACAAACAGCAAATTTTCTAATATTGGAAGTGCTGCTCATATCAAAATGGTCTCTAAGCACAAAAATAGGCACCTGTGACAACAGAAATAAAATATAAAAATTCAAAGCATTCACTTATTTACCTAGTATTTATAAGGACATGCCATGTTAGTGCATCACATGCAAGCTGTAATTTAATTTTTTTTTTTTTTTACCAAAAAGGAAAGCAAGTATTAATTGTTGTATATAATGAACAGCCGCCCATCTCAAAATGAATCATTTTATTTCAGATAAATAATGAACATCAAATACATAATTGTCTACTGAAGATAACATCACTTGGAGCTGACCAAAAGATTTATTTTTCAAAAATGTATTTTTTTGTGTTAGGATTTCAAGATTAAAAACTTCTGTTACTCACCTTATTATTGTTGTTAAAAGCAAGTGCTCGGACTTTGCAGTTGTAGGGATTAGTATATTCCTTTGGAATGTCCTTGAGAGCACGATGTGTTATGTATGCGTAGGTTGGGACACCAGTAGCATCCCTGCAAGAGTCTGCTTTAGACAGAACTTCTTCCGTCACCTCCCAAAGGCCCATGGAGCCATCACGAGACCCTAGGAGACAGAGGGCAATCCTCATTATTTAGTTTTTTGTCACAAAGTCTGACCTTTTCAACAAATATTTCCATCTATACATTCACAGCTCCAAAAGTAAAAATACTAATTATGCCTACATTTTTTATTATTATTAAGCATTTAGACACAAATGACAGATACCTCAACCTTATTTACATATTTTCCCCATTCTTTCATTCAACATCTTATAAATAACTCACCTTATAAAAACTTGCATACATGTATACGTATATAATTTTGAGAAATTAATGTTCCAAGCTTACCACTCAGAGAAATTATTTTAAAATTTGAGAAGCTAGCTAAAAGCAGAAACATGTACATGACTCACATATTTGACAAAGAAGACATAGGCTCAATTTCAATAAAATCAATTGAACCACTTCCTGCTATGGTGGACTAAAAGAAATCTGTAATATTTTTGTAAACAATTACTAGAACAGCATTTGAATTTAGCAAGCAATTAAATCTCAAGAGTCAATAATAGGTCAATTATTTTTAAAACCATATTCACTTTATAGCATGAATTTACCAAGGTTTGTTTAATTCATTTAGGTATTTAAATGGCAGAAAATTTTGAATGATTAGGATTATTAATGACTTCCATCTCACTGTACAACAATCAAGTATTTATCACACAAAGGTGTTTGAAGTTGTACATTTAGGATAATGATAATAAACAGGACACTTAAATATATATTCTTATCAAACAGAAGAGACCAAGAACTATATATACTACAATGAACAACAAAAATTCTGTTGAATTTAGCATCAAAGCTAATGCTGTATATAAACATAATATTTTACTGGTTTATCTACAAATATATAATAAAGATGTTAGAAAGGTTTTTGTAAATTAAAAAAATCAGACAGCTTTTGATTTTTTTCTTTGCTTTAAGAGGTTTACAGTTGGTTCTACTATGAATAAGCCAGATAAACTAAATCAAGAAGTTTCCTGAGAACACTCTGACATGCAAAAAAACAAACTAACACACCTGATAAAAGCCTTTCAGTCCTTTATACCATAAATTTAAGCCAGAAAAGAACCAGACTGTAATTTTATTATGTAAAGTAATATTAGGGGCTACTACTAATGAATGTCAAATGTGACATGCCCTCAAAATTTCAGTCTTTTGATTGCTACCAAGAATTTATAACCATATGTAATAAGACAGCTGTAAAACTGTTGTTGTTGCATGCATATGTCAATGTAAAAAGTACATTTGTTTATTCAAAAAACTCTTACATACTGAACCCAAATGCAGAAACTAGTGGGGTTTTATTCCAGCATGCCATGATACACAAATATGGTTTTAATACTAGATTACGTAAGGCAGGGGGAAAGAAGTACCAGCCTTATGCAAGAAAACTATGAAGCACTGACATTAATGAGAAAGATACAAAGCCAGCTTTAAATGTTATCATGTCAGAGTACGTAGATAAGGCATTCCTATTAATGTATGGAGGAGCACCAAGACTAACATATCTAACTTAATGTAGTATATTTCAACAATAATGATATAAACACTACACTAGCTTTCCTCTGTGAAATACTGATCAATCACCACAAACCAGCAACAAATGAACAAATATTGCCTGTAATGTAGCAAACACTGCTAAGCACCAACACATGGATAAGCCTGATTGTCCCTCGTCTAGTGTCAATTGGTCACCATGCAACCCCAACCTACCCCTCTTTAGGGAGTTTCAAGAGCATAGATGTGCTGTACTTCCAAACTGCTGCATAGGAGGGGGAGTGACAGGCATGTTAACAGCTGACATGAACATCAAAATTGCTGTGCACTTTGTGACCAACATGCAATTAAATGTCTAGTCCCAATTGCAAACATACGTTTGTGCATAACTGTACTTTATTTTACACCAAGTATTCATAAATTCTGTGCTTAATAACTATGTTGCGGGTATTATGAACATATATATATTTTTAATTTGAAAATACTGTAAACGTGAAATTGTTTAGATTTGTTGCTAACTACACTATAAATAATGTATGAAGGAAGCATCCTAGCATTTACATTGGCTTTAGCCTCTAGATCAAAATTTCCCGATTATTTTTTACTACATTTAAGGAAATACACATTTTTTAACAAATTAGTGTTTTTGGACATTTCAGCATCTTAGATCAACAGTTAACCCCATGCCACTATCAATGATTGGTCAGCTGCTGTTTTGTTGGTTGGTGACTGGATGCCTAGGCTGTGGCAACATTCTCTCACTTTTCTTTCCCCCTCAACTTGTATCACTCTTATTCAAAGAGCTGTGGAAATTGGAGGAGTGTCAGGAGTCCTTCATATGATTTTTAATTTGTATGCCATTAGACATGTATGGTGGAATACTTTGGACAAAATTTAAATTAATAAATAAATCACGGCAAATAAATGTATTCTAAAATGTGATAATAAATAAATAATAAGGATACAGTATGAGTACAAACAAATATGTGTCACTTGATATATTTAGTTTGTTCATTTATTTAATTATTTCTTCATATTCAGCAATATCCCTTGAAATGAAAACGGTCATTTTCATCCATCCAAAGATAAGTCAGATCAAGGTGTGAGCCACAGAACTCCCAAGGAAGCGCATGTTTTAACAGTGCATGTCTGTCACATATATTAGTACAAGAAAAAAGTTGCTCAGATTTACTGTGTGATGCAGCTACTTTAATTCAAGAAACTCTGAATTCATCATCCTTTCAGAAATGTAAATCTGAAGTACAGTGCCTTGTGAAAGTGTTCATCCCCCTTGGTATTTTTCTTCTTTTGTTGCATTACACCCTGGAATTAAAATGGATTTTGGGAGGGTTAGGGCCATTTGATTTACAAAACAAGCCTAACACTATGAAGGTGCAAAATATTTGTACCATGACACAAATAATTACCGTAGATACTCGCGTATTAGTCGATCTCGCAGATAAGTCGAGTGTATTGTTTAAGCCGAAAATTACGAAATTTGTTATGACCCGCGTATAAGTCGAGGGTAAAACTTGACAGCTATCAGAGATAGAGGGCGACAATCAGCTGTTAATGGCGACAAAAGTCACTGACACGTCACAGGCATTCCCTGTGCTTGGAGGAATGCTAGACTCGTTGACTCGGCAACTAATCCTTGCGTGTGCGTGAGTTGTGAAATGTAAACAAAGGCAAGATGGCGTCGATATGTCACAAGGGAGCGAAGCACGTGCAGAAAAGAAAACACTCGGCAGACAATGTTTTGCACATTATCGCTGAGTTGGACTGATTTTTCAGAATCAGATTTTATTGATAGTGATCGGGAATCGAGCAAGAGAGTGAGAAGCCGGCATCAGCTGATCGGACACCAGCCGATGCTGCGCCAGCTGATCGGCTGCCAGCTGAACGCATTCACGCAGCCGATGCAGCTACGGCAAAGTTCGCGTGGGAGGAATACCCAGACATTGATCCGTGAGAGCCGAACTGGCTACCGGACTTCACAAGACAGCATGGCTTGCTGTTGGACACGACAGATCACCCGCTGCTGGACTACTTCAGGCTGTTCTCTCCTGAAGCTGCTTTTCAGCTACTGTCAGAAGAGACAAACAGGTAGGCAGAGACATTTTTTGAATCACGGGCTGCGCTTGCATCGCATTGATAGCGTGCATTGCCTTGGTTCTTTTGATTCCAAATCTGGTTGCACGTGGCAGCTAATGGTATGTTTGTTATCCAAAACCTGCAAATGCTAATGCTCAAATTCAAGTATTTCACAGTTTAAAGAATTATTTAATGAAATTAGAAAAAAATAGCTAATTAGCAATAGTATTGCTGGCTTATAATTATTTCAAAGAACATGGGAAACGGCAGATGACCGGTGACTTAACACCGTGAAGCATTGAGTGTACAATGTCATTACCCAAATTCTATGGACAATTGTATTGCCCCGCGGATAAGTCGATTCTGTTTTTTTGAATGAATTTTAAGGCATAAATTTTTCGATTTATACGCGAGTATCTATGGTAAGACAAAAAAAAAATTTCATTCATGTACGTAGGCATTCATCCCCCAAAGTCACTACTTTGTAGAACCACCCTTTGCTGCATTTACAGCTGCACGTCTCTTGGGGAATGTCTGCATTTGCTTAGCTATCTAGCAATAGGGATTTTCAGCCATTCCTCAAGACAAAACTGTTCAAACTCCTTCACGTTTGAATGGTCGTGCTGGTGTACAGCAATCTTCAAGTCATGTTCCAGATTCTCAAATGGACTGAGATCTGCACTTTGATTAGGCTATTCTAAGATATTTAAATGATTTCCTTCAAACCACTCCAGTGAACCTATAGCAGTATGTTTACAGTCATCGTCCTGCTGGAAGGTGAACCTTCATTCCAGCCTGAAATTTCTGGCAAACTAAAACAGGTTTTACTAAAGAATTGTCCTGTATTTAGTGCCATCCATCTTTTCACCAATACTGATCAGTTTTCCTGTCTCTCCCAATGAAAAATAGTCCCATAGCAAAATGCTGCCACCACCATGGTTCACTTTGGCAATGGTGTTCTAGGGGTAATGGGAAGAGTTAGGTTTGCGCCACACACAACATTTACCATGATGGCTAAAAGTTCAATGTTAGTCTTATCTGACCACAAAACCTTCTTCCTTGTATTTGGGGAGTCCGCCACATGCTGCTGGGAAACTCCAAATGTTTTTTATGTTATTCTTTAAGCAATGGATTTTTCTGGCCATTGGTACTATGGACAGATATTTCTATGTCTGCCGAGGATTTTTGCAGATCATTTAACATTATCCTTGGTGTCTTTGTTGAATCTCTGATTAATGCCCTCCTTGCCTATTGTGTTGGTGGGCAGCCTCCTCTTGTCAGGTATGTAATGGCACCATATTCTTTCAATTTTGTTACAATGGATTTAATGGTGCTCCATGAGAAATTCAAACTATAGCATTTTTTTTTAAAACCCAAAACTGATCTATATTTCTCCACAACTTTATCTCTGACCTGTTTGGAGTACTTTTTGGTCTTCATGTTGCTTGCTTAGTGGTGTTGCTGAATCAGAGGCCTTTCAGAACAGGTATGTTTGCACAAACATAATGTGACAGATCATGTGGCACACTTTGATTGCACACAGGTAAACCCTAATCAATTAATAAAGTGACTTCTGAAGTTAATTGGTTAGACTACATCTTATTAAGGGGGTTCATAGCAAAGGGGATGAATACATATGCACTCAACTTTTTGGTTTTGTGTTTTAAAATATATAAAAGGTGTTTTTATTTTCATTCCATATCAACAATTTGGCCTGCTTTACTAATTCCAATACATAAAATCCAAATGAAAATCCATTTTATTTTCGGAATGTAATGCAAAAAAAGACAAACAGTGAGGGGGAAAGAATGCTTTTGGAAGGTACTGTATCCATTGTAAAGGAGGCACTTCATGGCTGAAGTAGTAGTATATCCACTGTACCAATAATTCAAAATCAAAAAACAGGACTCATAGGCATATCTCATAGTTGCTTGGGGTGGCACTGAAATAAATAAAGGAAGAATTAATTAAATAAATACATAATGAAATAAGCTACAAACACATATTTTGTTGGACATTTAATAATCTATGGTCAGATTGTATTTTGTTATTATTTATTTAAGGTTACATTTCACAATGCATTTATTTAATTGTTTTTTATTTATTTATTTTTGCACAAAATATCCCTAAATACATAAATTTGGCTTAAATTTCAAAAATACTTGTTTTTCAGTTTTGTCTTCATCACCATATCAGTGCCAAAAAACAAAAAAAAAATCTAATGGAGCTTTAAAATTAAATTTACTATTAAATTTAGTATGGAAATTTCTCAAAAACTTGAAGATTATTCAGGGTTAGGGTTTGGCAGAGGAGCACTGCATTAAAAAAAAACACTTAGTGTTTTTTGCCAGACAGACCTAGACTTGTGCACATTATGAATTGTTGTGTGCTGTCTGCTGTGTTTTAACTACTCAATATGGCCTGAAATCATCTATTATGTATACCCTAGCAGCATGAAAGTCATGTACCAATTTACTGTGTTTAGCAGCCCAAATGCAGGTGGGTAACATAAGTGTTAAGATGCACAGGCATCACAAGCACTCTAAATTCATAAAATATACCGTAAGGAAAAAAGGGTGGAAAAAAACAATCTTTACTCATAGCAAAAATTACATGTGCGATACCAGTAAGAAATTCAGATAATATTCACTCATAGCATCATTAAACAAAACTCAAAAGAAATCTATATGTAAAGAAATTTAACCAAGACTAACAATGTAATATATTTATCTAAAGAACAGAACTCCACCAAATATAATCAGCATTTCTTTATTCTGCTCTGGGTATAACTCATAATCCATTAATTGATTTTTCTGAAATTACAAACTACAGGTGGCACAGTGTATAGCACTGCCACCACACAAAAACCAGGTAAAACTCAATGCAAATAAATAAAAGTAAATTGAAATTTTTAAAAATCCATATGCATTTAAAACTTAAACTTCAAGATTTTACAGATTTTTCTCAGTTTCGCACAGATCACATTTTTCCTGTGCGGATAATCCAACAACAATAGAACCTTAATTATGTCACTACACTTAAAATTCCTTATCATATTTGTCCATAAAATAGATTTTAAAAGTTTCAGTTTAAAATTAATAGATTTTTTTTAACTTCATCATACTTTTAATTATATGCATTTTGTTTTACAGTATTATAATAACCACCTAGCCAGATCAAATAAGCAAAGAAACACAATACAGAACATTTCCTAGCGTATCCCCTGAAGATATATTTGAAAGCAAATAACATTTCATGTATTAACCAACTGCATTTAGCAATCAAAAAATCTATTTTACAAATCTGCTTTTTTTCAGCAAATGGTGAGAATTAGGGAACAATGGGTATATGGCAGGAATTAAACCAAGACTGAATACTAGCACACTGATAAAACACTTATAGTCAGGTCTTTAGAATGTAGAAGGAAAATTAAGTACTGGAAGGAGAACTATATGAGAACAAGATCAAAGATCCCAACATATTATAATTTAATAGACTATCAGAGATTTTTACTTTTTGCCAAGACCACAAATTACTTTTTGAACTTTATCTTTAAGATTTGTATCAAGATGAACTTAATCCAAATAACTTTATTGCATGTCCTGTATGTTTCATACTTGCTTTTTGAATTAATTTCCTTAATGGATGATGGTGCTGTGCTTTGCATTCCATGCTGTATTTCCATCCATGTAATCTGGGTGAGATCTAAGAGGCTGTTTTAAATTGAGATTTTTCTCTAATTTATTTCAAAAAGCAAAATTATTTTTTTTGCTATTTCTTTCCACTGACCCAAAAACTGAAATGTTCCACCAGGCTGATGTAGGCTACTTTTAGAGTCTGCATTCATTTTAAAAATGCAATCAATTCAAACTGAAAATAACTATATTAACATTCTCTCCTAAGTACAGTATACTATTATTTGCCATTTATAAATGGCAGACAGGCTTCTTTTTAAACAGTTTTACGGACAGAACAAAACACACCAGAGAAAACAAAGTTAAAAGTATGAATACAAAAAAGCCTTAACATTTTTCAGTTAAACATTAAATTAAAGGAACTATTTAAAAATGACTGCATGAAACACATCATTCACTCAACCCCCCCCCCCCCGCTCCCCCCATGATGAGATTTAATCAACTTGTATTACATACTGTTCACTTTTTTTCCCCTAACAGACTTCTGGTAAGATACAGAGTCAGAAAAGCCAGAAGTGTTACAAAATTATGTATGAAAAAGTGCAAATAAAACTTTAATATAAAATGAGGCTACATAATGACATTGTACTGTTATGCAGTGCATCTGTTTAAGTATAAAAAATAATTTAGCTAGGATAGATTAACTTAATCACAACTGTTAGTCATATTAATGAACAATAAAAACGTCTTATAATTCTCAAGATGTTTTTATCTTTTCAGTTACATGTCAATGTTTTATTTTACCCATCTGCCATTCATGAGAGAAAAGTGAGAAATATCAATGCTTTGGATGATATAGGTCCCTCCACCACAAAATCTCTCCAAACATCAGTCACCATGCCACTCACCAGAAACAGCCATCCTGTCACTAATCCAGGCTATTGAAAAGATCCAGTCTTTATGCCCATCCTGGGAAAAAAACAGGACAGAGAATAAATAGGATCAATTCAGCCTCTTCCCCATATTAATTCTAGTGATATGCATAATTGTGACAATTATATCAATTAAACAAATCAGAAAATGCAGAATTTAAGACGAAACACTAAAGGCATCATATTTGACATAAAAAGATACATTTTCTGCAAAAAAATAATTAAATGTTAACTATCAACAATAGGAACTGCATTTTTCTTCATAACAACAGTAGTCTACAACTGACATGCTTTTTAAACTCACCTTACCTAAACAAAGATGGTGACATCTTTCCATCAATCTTGAGAGCGTTGCTTGTAATAGTTTAAGGATCAGATGGTGCATTTCACCATTATTTATCTTAGTCTTTTTTATAGAACACTATTTCATAACTATAATTAATTATTAAATGTTTTAAATATGATATATATATTAATAGTGTGATGTCACATGTATAGTAACCAAATACCAAACTATTTCACAATTCTGTATTGATTACAGTTTATGTTCAACAACATATTACTACAGGCCATTATGAACAGTTATAACAGATGCTTTAACGAGAACTGAATCGTAGGTGAGATATAACCCTGAGTAGACTCTGTCTGAGACAGGGAGGAAACTGTAATTCAGACTTAATGAAGATAATTAAGCAGCGAAACCAGATGTATCATATTATCCTCTACATTTTAAGCCACACAGTACATATACTATATCTAAATTATACCAAAAGAGCTAAAGGTTTAAGTCGTTCTTAGGAAAATACAAGCTTTTTTTAATTTCACTTTGTATCTTTAACAGTGTGATGGAGAATATTTGGCCAAAGAAATGTCTTTTTTTTTTATATATATATATATATATATATATATATATATATATATATATATATATATATATATATATATATATATATATATACACACATATTTCCACCGAGTGGCTTTCGAGACTTTATAAAAATTTAATTTTAAACATACACACACCTTGGTTCAGAAACATTCCAAGCTATTAAATAATAAAGTTGTATAGCATTTATTTAAAAGCAAACCTTTAGCTTTTCAAAAGGTAACCTGAGTTATATTAAAAAACATCCAACAGTTTTCTACATTTTTATATGTTGGAGATGCAGGAAACCATTTCTTATACATGTTAGCCAATATTTTACTCACATATTGGTTTCCAAGCTATTTTTGTGAGGTTACTTGCAGAAACTTCACAACATTACAAACCTAAGCTTGGTAGTGACAAGATGTAAGCACTAAATAACTGGCTTCCCACGCAGAATATTCTTTATGAATGCTTTCAAAAGCATGCAGACTCCTGGTATATATTACAAGGAAATAAAATGAAAGGAACTGATGAAATCCTCCCAGTTAAGCTTTGTGAATATCAATGTTTTGTCACAGACTTCTGTATTTTATGTTATAGAATAATCTTTTTAATCAAGTGACTTGATGTAACCCAAGCCACAGTGGATGCACAAACCAGTGTGTTTCTTTGTGCTGGTCCCTAGCCCAGATAAATGGGGAGGGTTACGTCAGGAAGGGCGTCCGGTATAAAATTTTGCCAGATCAATATGTGGACAATACAAATTTCCATACAGGATCGGTCGAGGCCCAGGTTAACAGCGGCTGCCACCAGTACAAGGTGGTCCAGATCTAATTATGGAATTATTGCATTGCATTAAAAGTTGCATAGATAGATCTGGACCACCCTATACTGTTAGCCAACAGGGTGCTGGCAGAAATTGGGCTACTGTTGGCTGAAGAAGAAGAAAAAGTGGGGGGAGACTTGTCCAGAGGCAGAAGGACAGGAGGAAGGTAAAGAGAGTGGAACTGAGGGCAGGAACTTTGAATGTTGGCAGTATGACTGGTAAGGGAAGAGAGTTAGCTGATATGAGAGAAGGAAGGTTGATATATTATGCGTACAAGAGACTAAATGGAAGGGAAGTAAGGTCAGGTGGATCAGAGGTAGATTCAAATTGTTCTATCAGGATGAGGATGGGAGGAAAAATGGGGTAGGGATTATTCTAAAGAAGCAGTGTGTCAAGAGTGTTTTGGAGGTGAAAAGAGTGTCAGACAGAGTAATGATTATGAAGCTGGAAAATGAAGGTGTGATGATAAATGTTGTTAGTGCATATGCCCCAGAAGTTGGGTGTTCAATGGATGAGAAAGAAGATTTCTTCAATGAGTTGGATGAGGTGATGGACAGTGTACCCAAGGGGCAGAAAGTGGTGATTGGAGCAGATTTCAATGGACATGTTGGTGAAGGGAACAGAGGAGATGAGGAGGTGATAAGTAGGAATGGTGTCAAGGGGAGGAATGAAGAAGGTCAGAGGAATAGTGGATTTTGCAAAAAGGATGAACATGGCTGTGGTGAATATGTATTTTAAGAAGAGGGAGGAACATAGAGTGACATACAAGAGTGGAGGAAGACGCACATAGGTAGATTATATCCTATGCAGAAGAGTCAATCTGAAGGAGATTAAAGACTGCAAAGTGGGAGCAGGGGAAAGTGTAGTTAGGCAGCATAGGATGGTGGTCTGTAGGATGACATTGGAGATCAAGAACAAAAGGAGGAGAGGGAGGGCAGAGCAAAGGATCAAATGGTGGAAGCTGAAAAAGGAAGACTGCAAGGTTGAGTTCAGGGAGGAGGTAAGACACGCACTGGTTGGCAATGAAGAGCTGCCAGACAGATGGGCAACTACAGCAGAAGTAGTAAGACTGACAGCAAGAAGGGTGCTTGGCATGACTTCTGGACAGAGCAAGGAGGAAAAGGCATCCTGGTGGTGGAATGGAGAAGTACAGTACAGAGGAAGAGAATGGCGAAGAAGAAGTGGGATAGTCAGAGAGATGCAGAAAGTAGACAAGAGTACAAGGAGATAAGCAAGGTGAAGAGAGAAGTGGTGAAGGCTAAAGAAAAGGCGTATGATGAGTTGTATGAGAGGCTGGACACTAAGGAGGGAGAAAAGGACTTGTATCGATTGGCTAGACAGAGGGACCGAGCTGGGAAAGATGTGCAACAGGTTAGGGTGATGAAGGATAAAGACAGAAATGTACTCACAAGTGAGGACAGTGCATTAGGCAGATTGAAAGAATACTTTGAGAGGATGATGAATAAAGAGAATGAGACAGAGAGAAGGTTGGATGATGTGGAGATAGTAAATCAGGAAGTGCAACGGATTAGCAAGGAGGAAGTAAGCACAGCTATGAAAAGGATGAAGAATGGAAAAGCCGTTGGTCCAGATGACATACCTGTGGAAGCATGGAGGTATTTAGGAGAAATGGCAATGGAGTATTTAACCAGATTGTTTAATGGAATCTTGGAAAGTGAGAGGATGTCTGCAGAGTGGAGAAGAAGTGTGCTGGTACCGATTTTTAAGAATAAGGGGGATGTGCAGAGCTGTAGTAACTACACGGGGATAAAATTAATGAGCCACAGCATGAAGTTATGGGAAAGAGTAGTGGAAGCTAGGTTAAGAAGGGAGGTGATGATTAGTGAGCAGCAGTATGGTTTCATGCCAGGAAAGAGCACCACAGATGCAACGTTTGCTATGAGGGTGTTGATGGAGACGCATAGAGAAGCCCAGAAGGAGTTGCATTGCGTCTTTGTGGATCTGGAGAAAGCGTATGACAGGGTGCCTCAAGAGGAGTTGTGGTATTGTATGAGGAAGTCAGGAGTGGCAGAGAAGTTGTACAAGAGTTGTATAGGATATGTACGAGAGAAGTGTGACGGATGCATTCAGCGTGGAGGTGGAATTACATCAGGGATCGGCTCCGACTCCTTTCTTATTTGCAATGGAGATAGAAAGGTTGATAGACGAGATTAGACAGGAGTCCCCATGGACTATGATGTTTGCTGATGACAGTGTGATCTGTAGCAAGAGAAGGGAGCAGGTCGAGGAAACCCTGGAGAGTTGAAGGTTTGCTCTAGAGAGGAGAGGAATGAAGGTCAGTAAGAACAAGACAGAATACATGTGTGTGGATGAGAGGGAGGTCAGAGGAATGGCGAGGATGCAGGGAGTAGAGATGGTGAAGGTCGAGGAGTTTAAATACTTGGGGATCAACAATTCAGAGTAACAGGGATTGTGGAAGAAAGGTGAAAAAGAGTGCAGGCAGGGTGGAATGGGTGGAGAAGAGTGTCAGGAGTGATTTGTGACAGAGTGGTATCAGCAAGAGTGAAAGGGAAGGTCTACAGGACAGTAGTGAGACCAGCTATGTTATATGGGCTGGAAATGGTGGCACTGACCAGAAAGCAGGAGACAGAGCTGGAGGTGTCAGAGTTAAAGATGCTAAGATTTGCATTGGGTGTGACAAGGATGGATAGGATTAGAAATGATTTGTCTTCAATTCTTTTTTGTATAAATTGATCTATTTGTATGGAATGATTACAATAAAATTAATAAATAAAATTAAAAAAAAAAAAAAAAAAAAGAAATGAGTACATTAGAGGGTCAGCTCAAGTTGGACGGTTGAGAGACAAAGTCAGAGAGGTGAGATTACCTTGCTTTGGACATGTGCAGAGGAGAGATGCTGGGTATATTGGGAAAAGGATGTTAACAATAGAGCTGCCAGGCAAAATGAAAAGAGGAAGGCCTAAGAGAAGGTTTATGGATGTGGTGAGAGAGGACATGTAGGTGGTGGGTTTTACATAGCAAGATGCAGTAGACAGGACGAAATGGAAGATGATGATCCGCTGTGGCAACCCCTAACAGGAGCAGCCGAAAGAAGAAGAATCAAATGACTTGTAAATAAACCAGTACAATACTTTAATCTTTAAAGAAGTCTAGATAATGATTTGTATATAGTTATCACTAGTAATTTTTAAAAGATAAAGTACTGTTTAAAATGAACACATTGCTAAGCTATAAAGAGGATTTCCACTCATTGATATATATGTTACTGTTCTGATAATGCAATGAAGTTTACTAAACTTACACAAAAACAAATAAATACGTGGATAAATAAAATGCAAAAGTCATTATTGGCACTGTCATTATTGCTTTCAGTAGATTTCCACTCCCCAGCTCCAGGATAAGAGTGAGAATTTTACCGATTTTATTTATGAGACTAGAGAATACAATATGAGATGTTTGCCCTAATCTTATTAAAGACTCTTTCCAAATCCTCGGTATTCTTTGGCTGTGCACATGGCCTGCCTTTTTCAATACACAGCTTAAGTTTCTAGGTAATTAAACTTTAGAGACCAAGACTGCTGCAGAAAAAAATGAATTAGCCATTTCTTTGTAGCTAATTAGGTGTGCTTGAATTGTTTGCCTCATAACACCTAATTATGGTTACATTTCAACTTCCTGGTGAGATGTTATTATTTGGAAGAGCTCAAAATGTTAATGGACAAGTTGTTAATTAAAAAAAAAAAAAAGTCATGTACTTCACCTCTACATGTAATATCATTGCTATATTATCACTTTACATATTTAAGTACTAAATTTGTCTCACACCTGTACTACCCATGTGAAAAGGTAGTTGCAACCTTAGTTATTCACTCAAAGTTATGAACAAAGTTAATTGATAGTTAGACAGTAACTGAAGCAGGCCCTGAAAAATCTAAACCTTTCCATGAATGTGAAGTAGTCTCTAGAAGGTTTTTAGAACAACACTATGCCTTGACAAGAGAAATCTCCAGAAGAGATGAGGAAAAAAAATGTTGATTAATCAGGAAAGGGTTACAAAGCCACTGTACCACAATGAAAGCCATTATCTCGAAATGGAGAACATTTAGACCAAAGACTCATTCAAAAAGTCACAGAGGATCCCACTAAAATATCCAAAGAACTCAGGACTAGAGCATATAGTCTTTTACAAATGGTGCAATCTAAAATTATTATTCTTATTGCAGCATCAGATGAATGAATTCAGAATTTCTCACAGAGCTCTTCAAGTACATGATTCTTTCCACAATGTCTAGTTTCTTGGTGGATATGATTGAGAATGAGAGTAGAAATACAGTGATCTTTAGGAAATATTACTGTGTGTTCGCTTTCTTCTGGCATTGCAGAACTACTGAGCTGATATCCAACTCTTAACACATTATCTTTTAAATAAGGATCTAATCTTAATATATGATTGCCCTTTTTGACATTAAATTTTCCTTGCTGCAAAACCTTAATTTCCTAGTTCTGAACTAGCTAGGTTTTCTACTGTAAGAGATTTTATTCTCAAATTAGTTTTAAACTTCAACATTCCTTGCTGGAGCAATGCTTTTGCTTTATCTGGATTCTTCTTCGACTGATTGATAAAATTATAAATGTGCTTTCTCCATCTACTCATATGTAAAAAAAAAAACTCTCTTTAAACTTCACTAACCATGCTATGGCCCATTTCAGTTGTATCCAAGTCAAACAGTGACCTATGAACAGATGCAAATCATCCCTGTTTTTTTGACCATGTATCAGATTGACAGTTGTGGTTTTTTTAATTTCTTCATCATCCTCATTCAGTATATTAGGTTGATGTGGTTCTGATGGTTATTCATTCTTTGATTTCATTAGAAAACTTTGTCCCTTTATTCAGCTTTTAAAATCAATTAATGACTCTGTTTTCAGTCCTCTAGACGCCTGATAAGCTGAGTTCATTGAGGTGTTTACATATCTCCACTATGAAGTTTTAGTAGCTTCTCTGATAAGAGAGATTGCAATAGCCACAAATGTCTTGAATCAAGCAGTGCCATATACAATGTACAATGGTGCCTTGACTTACAAAGTTTACAGTAATCCCTCCTCCATCGCGGGAGTTGAGTTCCAGAGCCACCCGCGAAATAAGAAAATCCGCGAAGTAGAAACCATATGTTTATATGGTTATTTTTATATTGTCATGCTTGGGTCACAGATTTGCGCAGAAACACAGGAGGTTGTAGAGAGACGGGAACGTTATTCAAACACTGCAAACAAACATTTGTCTCTTTTTCAAAAGTTTAAACTGTGCTCCATGACAAGACAGAGATGACAGTTCTGTCTCACAATTAAAAGAATGCAAACATATCTTCCTCTTCAAAGGAAACAGAGAGGAAAGCAAACAAATCAATAGGGCTGTTTTGCTTTTAAGTATGCGAAGCACCGCTGGTACAAAGCTGTTGAAGGTGGCAGCTCACACCCCTCCGTCAGAAGCAGAGAGAGAGAGAGAGAGAGAGAGAGAGAGAGAGAGAGAGAGACAGAGACACAGAAAAACAAAGTCAAAAATCAATACGTGCCCTTTGAGCTTTTAAGTATGCGAAGCACCGTGCAGCATGTCACTTCACGAAGCAGCTGCACACAGAAGGTAGCAACGTGAAGATAATCTTTCAGCATTTTTAGACGAGCGTCCGTATCGTCTAGGTGTGTGAACAGCCCCCCTGCTCACACCCCCTACGTCAGGATCAGAGAAAGTCAGCGCAAGAGAGAGAGAGAGAAAAGTAAGTTGGGTAGCTTCTCAGCCATCTGCCAATAGCGTCCCTTGTATGAAATCAACTGGGCAAACCAACTGAGGAAGCATGTACCAGAAATTAAAAGACCCATTGTCCTCAGAAATCCGCGAACCAGCAAAAAATCTGCGATATATATTTAAATATGCTTACATATAAAATCCGCGATAGAGTGAAGCCGCGAAAGGCGAAGCACGATATAGCGAGGGATCACTGTAATTCATTCTGTGACAGAGCTCGTAACTCAAATTACTCGTATGTCAAATCAATTTTCCCCATTGAAATGAATTGAAATGCCATTAATCCATTCTGGACCCCCAAAAAACACCGCAATTTTTTTGTTACATGTTTTTAAATAAGAAAAATGTACTTATAAATAACGAATATTGTATAAAAACACAATACAATAGAATGTACTGCAATAAACTGGTTTTATTAAGTATAATGTACAGCATTTACCTTGGAGATCAGACGACTTGAAGATGCTGACAGAGGTGGAGGAGAAAGGCTGAACTGAATAACTGAATCTTATTCGCTGATTTTTGCCCTTTTCGCCACACATTCCTCACTTTCATCTGCAGGGGTTTTCGATAAAAACCTGTCCAATGAGGTCTGTTTCATCCTCCCTTTCAGAAGGTTTCTGAAATGAGTTAGGCAAGTGTCATTAAATAGCGCCGTCGCATGCCCAGTTGCAACTTTTTTTGGGTGTTTCTTTTGAATAAAGTCTGAAAGTTTCTCCCACATTCCCTTTACCTCACATGTAGAGATAACCTCCTCCACGTCACCTATTTCCTGCAAAACCTCTGTGTGTTGCTGCGTCTGTAGCTCCTTTAGCTCCTCCGTTGTCAGTTCTTCGGAGTGCTCCTCGATGAGCTCGTTGATGTCACCTTTATCCATGTCCAGGCCCATAGGCTTGCCGACGGATACAATCTCCTCCATCACTGCCGCTTCGGGTTTGAGTCTTTCAAAGTCCGTTTCAAACACAACCTCAGGCCATAGCTTCTCCCACGCAATGTCCTCTTTGTAACACCCTCCAGGCCATATCGATAATTCTGAGGCATATCACAATGTTATAGTGGTCCTTCCAGAACTCTCGAAGGGTGAGGTTTATGCTCTCTGTCACCTCAAAGCAGCGGCGGAGCAGGTGCTTCGTGAAGAGATTCTTGAAATTAGAAATCACCTGCTGGTCCATGGACTGCAGGATAGGGGTGGTGTTGGGTGGAAGGTAGAGAACCTTTATAAACTTGAACTTTTTGAGGATGTCATCTTCAAGGTTAGGTGAGTGAGCAGGCGCATTGTCCAGGATGAGAAGGGCTTGCAGGGGTAGGTTATTTTCCTGGAGATATTTCTTAACGTCAGGACCAAAGACCAAATTCACCCACTCCACAAAAAACTGCCTGGTGACCCACGCCCTCCACATAACCTGCAGTTTTTCTTTCAGAATCTTTTGTGACTTAAAGGCTCTGGGGTTTTCCGAATGATAAACGAGCAGCGGCTTAATCTTGCAGTCGGTGCTCGCATTGGCACACAGTGCGAGGGTTAGCCTATCCACGCTCGCTGCCTCACCATGCCTGACAATGGAGTGAATGGCGGTCCTCTTTTTAAAATTCTCGAACCAGCCCCGACTGGTTTTAAACGGCTCACCCGATGCCTCGTCCGTCGAGGTGCCTAGGGTCTGCTGCAGCAAATCAGCATAAATAGCTCATGACTTCTCACAGATTATAGCCTCCATCACGGTATCTCCTACGAGCTGCTTCTCCGTCAACCACACCATCAGCAACTTCTCCATATTTTCATAGATAGATGTCTGCTGTTTAGAAATTATTTTAAACTCCCTTGGCTGGCATTATAGTCTTTATCGACTCCTCCTGCTTCAGTATGGTGCAGATTGTAGAAGTGCTACGCTTGTACTGCTTTGCCAAGTCGACTACATGCACACGTTGGTCATGTTTTTCGATAATTTCTTTCTTTAATTCAATGCACATCATCCGGTTCTTCTTCTCAGCACTGTCCTTCACACTCACTTTCTTCGGACCCATGGTTGGAAAAACAAAGTTTTGCAAAATAACTGCAAGCACAAATGCGAGCACTGATGCTTCCACTGCGAGCTAACCACTTAAAGTGAACGAGTGAGACACGGGATGCTGGGTGGATGTTGCGGCGTTCATTGTGGCTCATAACCTGAATTTTAGCTCTCAACTCAAAGCAAAAAAATTGGTCAAGAGACGGCTCCTATCTAGAAAAACTCGTTAGTTGGGACACTCGTAAGTCAAGGTACCACTGCACTATAGTACGGTTAAGCTATCTGTCCAAAAGAAATTCATGTTTCATCATAATATCCACCTCAACAGCCATAACTGCTGCAGTAAGTTCCAGCCTTGGAATTGTAATCTGTTTGAGTGGTGCCACTCTTGTCTTACTCATTAGGAAAGAACAGTACTTCTGGTATTTTTTAAGTCAGCAAAATACATGGTAAGGAGCCATGTGCAAGTTCAATGGCATCTGAGGAATGGTGAAACTGAGCTGTCACAGTGGATCCAAACCATGCAGGCTTTATGCAACTGCTCACACTAAAACTGGAAAGTTTTTCCAGATCTTCTAACCACTTCATACATTTCTTTGATTGGTTACCCTTTGAAAGATTTTCATCCCAGGCCCTTTTCTCTCTTCAAAGTTGTCTAAGAAGGACTTTAGCAGTTAGAGTAAATGGTGGCAAAAATTCTAAAGGGTCATAAACAGAATTGACAATGGATAATATACCTCTTCTTGTACAAGGTTTTTCTTGCACTTGTACTTTGAATTTAAACATATCATATTCTGTACTCCACTGCTATCCCAAGGACCTCTCTAATGGCAAAGTGTCATTGCTTAAATCAAAATCTCTAATGTCCGAGACTTTGTCATCTTCTGAAATTGATAGAAGTAACTTCCTATTATTACTTGCCCATTTTTTCAAATGGAGCCCTCCACTTAGTACACTAAGGTCCCTAGACAGAGTAACTGCCAGTACTTCATTTGGTACTGATGTCAGACAGTCATCAACATAAAAAGTTTTAAAGACTGTCAACTGCTTTTTGTGAATGTGAATCTTTTCCATCTTCTGCCATTTATCCAACTACATAGAACACACAGTTTGGTGAATCCTTTCCATCTTCTGCCATTTATCCAAGTGCATAGCACACACAGTTTGGTAAGGAAGTTGTCACAAACAAATGTACACCAATACTATTCTAGTCTTTGTTTTGCAAATGTGTCAATCAGCAAACAGCCTGCTCACTCATCACCCACCAAGGCAGCTGAAATCAAGTCACACACCAAAGTCACTTTATCTGGAAGTTAGGTGTCAGGAATTGTATAGGATAAATAAAATATTGAAATGTATGTATTACCAATAACATGTGTGTTCCATGTCTACAACGACCTGGGTAAATGTTGGATGACAGGAAATGTGAGGCAAGAATGTTGAACACATAACTAAAAACAGAAACATTTTACATGTTAAAGAAAAAATGACAAAATGCTGACGTGAAGTGTATAACGTATGAGGACTGAAGTCCAAATACAAAATAAACACTTTCAGAAAAGGTATAACAAAACAAGTACGCTTTTATTCAAGAAAATAACCATTCAATTATATGTTGCTGTCAATGAGTAAAAACCCAAGCCCAAATATCAAACAACAGAAGGTCGACATGTCTGCTTGGCTGGTGCAGAGGTAAGGACTGCTGCCTAATATTTAAGAGGTTGCAGGTTCAAGTCCATGCTTTCCCTATTTTGAGTAGTGAGCTACAGTTATTATTACTATTACATAATAAAAACATACAGTACATTTCATTTGAGTCTGTAAACTCAAGAGCATATTCCTTCTACTCACCAGTGCATCATTGCTACTCAAGAATGGATTATTTCTTTGTAGGTAACAATTTCTTCCCTACGATTAAATCTTGTAAGTACGAAGCAATTGTTATTTCTGACCATGTCCCTTTGATTTTGGAGCTAAAATCATTATGCCCTACATACTCATCTCACAGATGGTGTCTTAATCCACTTTTATTAGCAGATGAATTTATATCCAAGCAAATCAATATTTTTTTTTGAGACAAATACATCCTCCTCAGAGGTCTCTGCAGGAATATTCTGGGAAACCCTGAAGGCCTTCTTAAAAGGACAGATTATCTCATATCCTTCCGAGAGAAATAAATTGGAAACCAAGAAAGTATCAGAGCTAATCAGCGAAATTAGTAGAATAGATCAAGAACATGCCAGGTGTCCAAATGAGGCACTTCATAAGAAAAGGCAGGCTCTGCATTCTGAACTCAACCTCTTAACAACTAAAGAAACTGAACCACTCATATTTAAATCAAGACATCATTATTACGAACACAGAGAGAAAGCTAATATGATCTTAGCTCAACAAATCCACAAGCAAGAAGTTCACAATGCAATCCCAGCAATCACTACAATACAAGCAGAGACACAATCATTGAACATAAAAATATAATGAACAAAAAGCTCCTGGTCGTGGAAGTGATGCCTCAACATTCAACTAAACTTTGCCATAGTTACCGTAAACTATGATCTTTGGGCTCCACTTTGTATCTCTTAGCATCCTCCTCATGGTGTGTTGGGGCAAAATGCAGTTGCAGCCCCTTCCTTGCAAATTTTCAACCGCTCCATCCTTTTCAAACTTCTGTACTATGGCTCCGATTGTGCATTCAAGTAATCTGAACTGAATACCTATTTTTAGTAGCCACTAACTAATCTATGTAGCCTCTCCACTCTTCCTCCAGACTCCGGGACCTTGATTTGCAAATGAAATACAAAATTTTACTTTCATCTGAAAAGAGGTCTTTGGGCCACTGAGCAACAGTCCGGTCCGTTTCCTCCTTAGCACAGATGCTTCTGATGCTGTTTCTGGTTCAGGACTGGCTTGACACAAGGAATGCGACAGTTGTAGCCCATGTCCCGGATACGTCTGTGTGTGGTGGCTTTTGAAGCACTGACTCCAGCCGCAATCCACTCCTTGTGAATCTCCCCCACAAATTCTTAAATGGGCTGTGCTTCACAATCCTCTCAATTCTACGTTTATCCCTGTTGCTTGTGCACCTTTTTCTGCCACATTTTTCCTTCCACTCAACTTTCATTAATATGCTTGGCTACAGCACTCTCTGAACAGCCAGCTTCTTTAGAAATTACCTTTTGTGGCTTACCCTCCTTGTGGAGGGTGTCAATGACCGTCTTCTGGACAACTGCCAAGTCAGCAGTCTTGTATAGCCTATTAAACCAGACCGAGACACCATTTAAATGGCTCAGGACACCTTTGCAGGTGTTTTGGGTTAATTAACTGAGTGGAGTGTGACATCATAAGTCTACAATATTGAACTTTTTCACAACATACTAATATTCAGAAATACTGAATTTTGGGTTTTCAATATACTGTAAGTCATAATCAGCAAAATGAGAATAAACACTTGAAATATATCACTCGATCTGTAATGAATCTATAAAATATGAGTTTCACTTTTTGAACTGAATTACTGAAAAAACTTTTTCATGATATTCTAATTTATTGAGAAGTATCTGTAGTTGTCTACAACGCAAAAAGCAATTCACGTCTAGATTATCAACAATCAGTGTCAGTAACGATGCTTAGCAATACCTTTCCAAGGTGAATCCATGACCCTGGCACTTGCAGTTGCAGCGAGACATTGGGGAATGCGACATATTTTGTCTACCATATGGAGAGAACAGAGGAGTCCAGCAAATCGAAAGGTGGAGGTCTTATGGTTAATAACAACTGGTGCAACACAAGGAACATAACTGTTTTATCACACCACTGCTTACCTGATCTGAAGCACCTGACAATTGAATACAGACCATTTTATCTTACCCAAGAGTTTGCTTCAGTTATTGCCATGGCTGTCTATATTCTACCTCAAGCAGACAACGACACTGCCCAGATGGAACAGTACGAGACACTCCGTTGTCACCAGAATTCTAACCTGGATGATGCCCTCACCATGGCAATTTCAACATGGCTAGTCTCACAAAGGTAATGCAAAACATTTATCAGGAATACAGTGAACCCTCGTTTATCATGGTTAATCCGTTCCAGACTCTACCGCGATAAATGAATTTTCGCGAAGTAGGATTCTTTATTTATAAAGCAAATATTTTTGCAGTTAGAGTATAGAAAACCTGTTTACGACCTTCTAAATATGTTTTTGAACATTATTAGAGCCCTCTAGACATGAAATAACATCCTTTAGTCACCATAACACTCGTATTACCCAATATATTAGACAAAATAAAACAAATTAGACGTTACAAATATCATTATTATTGTACTGTACATTTAATTACACACACACACAGTTCTTACACACAACCACTAACCTATGAAGGAGAGTAGGAGAGTCTTCAGGTTGTAAGCTGGAGCGCTGCTCGCACCCTCAGAGGACACAGACGCCCCTGGGAAAAACCCTGAAACAGCTGACAGTCTACCTTCACATTGCTCCTTACCCTTCTTACTTGCACTATAACGCGCGATAAACCTCTCACGCAGTACTCCGCTTACTTAAAAGTATTGTGCAGCGCCTCTCAGCTTTGGAATTGGTTGATTTGTTTCTTTCTCTCTCTCTCAGACATTCTCTGCTCCCGGCAGAACTGTCATCTCTGACTTGTCATGGAGCACGTTTAAACTTTTGAAAAGAGACAAATGTTTGTTTGCAGTGCTTTGAATAAAGTTCTATTTTTTCTACAACCTCCTGTGTCTCTGTGCAAATCTGTGACCCAAGCGTGACAAGGCGGTGCAGTATCTTCAGCAGGTGCGTCGTTGTCTTCTTCCGCTGAAGGAGTACTAGGAGTAGGCAGTGGGTGTCTGGGTGCGTGGCTGAAGAACATCTTGATAGGCAGTTGCTGGCGCTGTCTTTTCATATGCGTGAGGAGGCTTTTGTAGGGTATTGCCATCTTTGATCATATCCAAGAGTTTCACCTTCTCCTGGATCTTCCTCTGGTGCTTAGGCTTAGAAAAAGCAGCACGTTTAGAAGCCATTGTGGGGCTTAGATAAAAGTTCTCAGAAAACGCATGTGTAGTGACGTAAGCGTGTATGAGAAAAAAATCGCGATAGAGTGAAGCCGCGAAAGTCGAAGCGTGATATAGCGAGGGATCACTGTACATGTCCTCCCAGAAGTTATAGGACACTAGATCACTGGTAAACTCCTTTTAATGATAGCTATAAAACACAAACGGTGCCTCCTTTGGGCATATTCCACCATCTTTCTTATGCCCTATGCCAAGATTAAAAAAAAAAAAATTAACCATGTGAACCTTGCTCACCCTAGAACTTTGGCAGTATAACTATAGCCTTTTCAACAATTTTGAGAATCGAACATTATGATTTATAAGTAAAATTTTTATTGGATGATAATATGAAGATAAGCCACAATGTCACAACAACAGATTAAAATTATAGAATAAGCTGTATCACTTACAGTCTTGCAGTTTTCATCATTTTTTTTTTTTTTTAACATCCAGAGACCTAACACCAAAACTACACCTTTGAGTGACAGGCTTCAAAACAGTTTTCAGTGCCAGAAACAATGAACAAGAACACTCTTCACATTATTTTCACCACCGTTCCATCAATCATCCCATGTCTCCCTTTTCCCTCAGGGCCCTCGTACTTCTCTGCTCGCACTACATGTCTATTGTTTTGAGTTGCTCCAACACTAAATTACTATTCTTTTGGTTTCCTTCTGGAAAAGATACGAGCAAAACCAACATTGACAAACAGGAAAAAATAACAGCAGCATAACTTACAAACATAGTGTAACACTGTAACTAGACAGCAGTATATTATGTGCATGGTCTTAATACAGTGAAGGCCAGTATGCCAGCCAGACATGAAATGATGGCAGATACTGTAGGTATAGCTGCTTTTCCGGAATATGCCTCTACCACAGTGGATTTACAGAATACTGTACCGTAACATTACTGTAGCGTAACAGCTATGTGTGCAAACTTTACCTGTCAAAGTTTTATAAAAACCTCCATTTTTTCAATTTTGCTGGAAATGCACATAGTTTAATGTCCTAATGTTTCTTTTAAATCAAGGCACAGAACAATGACAAATAAAAAAATAAGTCAAGGAATCATTAAATGTTCAAAATTTTATTTAAGTTTTTGATTCATCAAAGAATCTACCTTTTTCTGATGAAATAGCCAAACTGTGGAAACCCATTTGATTCAGAAAGCAAGTCACCAACTCTGCCTCCAGCAAAAGAACCCCAGAATATCACACTTCCTCCTCCGTATTTGACAGCTGGCATCACACATTGAGGAAACATCCTTTCACTAACTCAACAATGTACAAACACCCTGCATGATTAACTGGAGATTTCAAATTTTGATTCATTAGTACATAAGACTTTCTTCCAGACTTGCTCCGTCTCATTTCATTTGTTAATTGCCGTTTCCTTGCCATGATCACTTCAATTTACAATTTTCTACAGTATAATATTGTCCAAGTGGCACTTCACGGGTTGTAGCAAAACCATCTGTTCCAACTCTGCCTTAAGACATTTTTGTCTTCAACTTGCAAGGCTTAATTTACTTTAATTGCTGTAGAACTTCTATAGATTGTAACCTATTTGTTGTTCCCTGAAGAAGGCCCATTTGTAATATTCTGATATTTCCCCTTTTTCAGTTTTTGCTAACCTAAACATTAAATTTAAACCTCTGGAAGTTTACTTCTTAACTTTTCACCAACATAAGTCATTCATTGCATTGTTCAACTGATAAAATCTGAAGGAAAACTGGAAAAACTGAGGTATTCCGAAATGTCTGGCCAGTGGTGTAGGCTGTTCTTTAGACAAGCAGGGTTATGACAATAGATAGGTGAGCCATTATACTTTCATTTCAGGTATATATATTTAATGCTATGCAGTTGGTTCAAAAACCAGCTTGATGGGTTCAAAGGGTTAAAGATGGAAGCTTAAGTCACGCATGAGGTCATATTTTGAACAGACCAATCAGAGACCATTCTCCAGGGCGTGCTGAACATTGCTGATTGAGAAATGTTCAGGTTCAGCTCTAATGACAATATTAATGGGTTTATAGAACCTGTGGCTTTCTATATAGAATATCTAATGAATGAAACAGAAACAAAAGTCGTCATCATCAGGAGTTACCCAAACCAGAAACCATGAGTGGTTAAAACCATCTGTAATGCACTAAACACACAAGCTGCTGCATACAGTCTAAGGAGAGCTGTTAAAACTGCTAAGAAACAACAGGAGGAAAGAGTGAATGAGCAATTTGAACAGTCTGATCCTAGGCACTTGTGGCAAAGTCTGCGGACAACAACAGACTATAATAAAACTACTCCCACTGAGTGACTGCAGACAAGCTAAATAACTTCTGCATATGACTTGACTTGATATGCTTAATGTGAATGCTGTTAACAACAGCCAATGGTCCAAAACGATTGCAACAGGAAAACCATTTAGCAAGGAAACACTGCTCACTTTGTTAGAACAAGACTTTGAGGCAACTCAGGACCCTTCATTTTGCTTGACTTTTCACTACATTCATAATGGCTAACACAGTACAACACTCTAGTACTTCAGAACAAGACACAAAGACAGCTTTCAGGAAAAGTGAACACCACGAAAGCAGTAGGTCTGGATGGCATTCCAGTATGTGTTTTCAAGATCTCTAATGATCTTCAGGTTCGAAGGACAAAGAAGTGTTGGAAATTGAGCCACAAAGCATTATGGTTAATGTGCAAAGGATTATGAGAGACAAAACAATCAAGAAACCACACCTTGAACTTGTATGTGTAGTTTTATCCCCATTCATTGACCCACACCAATTAAAATATTGCAAGTTGAGAACTTGAGAATGAAAATGCAGAGTGAAAAATGAAAATTCAATAAGCAGCAAGGGGCACCAGTGCTCATTTGTATTTAGCTTTTAATTTTTGAAGCTTCGCTGCTGTTCAGGCTGAAAATGAATATCCAAAAGGGTTACCCATTTTGAGTTTTTGTTTAAATTTTTTTACATACAGTATGTAGTGCAAACTCAATGGAAAAAAATATGAAGGAAATATTGAATTTTCATTTTTGCAATTTATGCATGTGATGAAGAAGAAACAAATATAAATCATTGCATTTTTATATTAATTATGACACTGACACACCAAGATGGGTATGGAAAATAAAAAGATGAAAGTGAAATGAAATGAAAATTACAATAAATGTTTCTTACAAGTGTGGAAAATTAAATTGCAAATGGTGTTATTTCATTTTATTTTTAATTTTTGCAACATCCTTGCACATAGACATTCAAAAATAAATGGCAAAAGAGAGATTGCATTTTCATTTTATAATTTTCATTTGTATTTCATTTTTTGCAGAAAATACCTCCCATACAACAGCAGCTTCTTTTTTGTACTATGGCCCAAAATCTAGTTCAGATAGACCAAGGAGGAGCTTTTCCCCACAATCCATCCACATCTTGAATAAGGAAAAGTATCTAGATCTACTGGATGCTTTATTGTTAACTCTCTTACATTAAGTTATTTAAGGTATTATTTATTATTTATCACAGTTATATTCAATTAATGATTTTTTTTTTTTATATATTTTTATTTTATTAATTTTCATTGTAATCATTCCATACAAACAGATCAATTTATAACCCAACAAAATTGAAGACAAATCAAACCCCACCCCTGAGAAGGAGAGCTTAGCTAATTATTGATTTTTGATATTTATAAAGTCAAGAAAGAAAAATGGCTAACAACTAATCGTGTCATTATTCAAAATATATCAATTAAGAGGTTATGGCATACAAATATTGCGTTACGGTGAATGTGTTTATAAATTCACACACAAAACTGTGATAAGGTAAATAACCCGGTTAAGCCAAAAACATGGATTCTTAAAAACCTTTTTTACATGTGTGAGTCCACTTATACAGTTATCCTTTGGCAAAACTGTCCAATGTCATAAAAAAAGCACAAAACTAAAATAAACATCATCAATGGCTGCTGCTGCAAATCAAAAATTACACATGAAGCATGTGTCTCCCAAGATTGTGCTGCTGATCTTAGCACTGTACATTCAGCTCACCATTATATATTTATTCATTTCTGAAATATTGAGACATTTTACTTCAACCTAGAGAAGGAATAATATGATCGCCTGAGCATTTGCCTCAGGAAACTTGTCATTATGGATGTTTCCACCATTTTCTACCCATGCCTGTTGGAGGAGTGTGTGAAGCAAAGAAAATATGCAGATTACGAAATCCTTTTCATCCTGGTTAAGGGTTTATATGGTTACACAAGTGGGTGGCTTGCAGAGAAATGTACATGTGTTACTCCAGTTTCTGAAGGACCAATATCCCAGTTTCTCTAACTGGGTTTCTGTGAATAACTGGGTTATTAAAGCACATAAAAATGTACCGACTGACTTTAGAAAATCAAGAAACCTTACGTTTATGTGATTTAAAAACATTACTTGGACTTTTTTTTATTCAATTTAATGTAGGGATGCTGATATCCATGAAGAACTATGGCTTTATTTCTATATAATTAATGGTACTCATAGCTTTACTGAAAATCAATTGTTATTCCACATTTTCAAGTTTACATTGCTAAGCTGAAACAATCTACCATAGATATCTTTATGTACCAAGGTGATTCAGCAAAGGTTCTCTTTCATTTATGTTAATACTGTGTTCTCATCTTTTATTAAAGATATCTTAATTAAAAGCAGCAATTTAACAATCAACAGGAGGAGGAACAGAAATTAATTAGTGGCACAACTCAAGGACAATTTCTTTGAAGAGTGCCAGCTGTTTGTCAACTATTAAGACAACTTTTTTTTTGGTAAAAAAAAAAAAAAAGAAAAGAAAAGAAAATGGAGTATATAAAATAACAACTATGTTTACTGAAAACACACCAGACTGACAAAAACTTTCAGTTTCATCCAAAAGGTAAAACAAATTAAACCTTCAAAATACATTACAGTAATCCCTCCTCCATCGCGGGGGTTGCGTTCCAGAGCCACCAGCGAAATAAGAAAGTCCGCGAAGTAGAAACCATATGTTTATATGGTTATTTTTATATATTTCAAGCCCTTATAAACTCTCCCACACTATTATAAACATTTCACGCACAGTTATACAGCATAAACCCTTTGTATTCTCTTAGATATTAGGTAAGATTCGTTGAAATTATGTATGTAAACACAGTTTACATACAGTAAAACCTAAATATTATTTTAAAGATATCGAGCGTCTCCGATATCACATACGTTACAGCCATTACAACAGACAGGCTACCAGCAATAAATACGTACAATGCAAGAAAAATTGTATACAGTAAAATGTGTGTACAGCAACACTAAACTATGTACATGTAATAAGTACTGTACGTAAATAATTAATTATGGTTACTCACCAACAATGACACGACGACTTGTCCGATAACGATGAGTTTAATTTTACTGCACAACAAAGGATAGCGTTACAGCTCTTCTAAAGGAGCCTCTTCAGGCGACTGTTTAGCACTGCCGTTGTTCTTCTTCCATCACTCTTCAATCCAAATCCCTAAAGCAGATTCCATCCAGACTACTGCCTTATCACGTCCACTTGCAACTCGTTTTGCACCCTGATTAAAGGACACTGCGGCCGTAGATCTTATATGCTTTTCCTCCTTTTTAAATAAAAAGAATCGTGGACTCATTGATGCTGTAATTGTGTCCTGCAGCGGTGTAGCTGTTTCCTTCCTTCAACATATCCAAAACTTTTACCTTTTCTGCAATCCTGAAGCATTAGCAGTAACGTACATTAATGCTGAATGAGTGAGATTATACTTCCTGGTTAATGCAGCACTCCGTTGCTGAGCCAATCAGCAGTACACAGGAACTTAACTGCGTGCTCTGATTGGGTAGCTTCTCAGCCATCCGCCAATAGCGTCCCTTGTTTGAATTCAAATGCGTCCCTTGTTTGAATTCAAATGGGCAAATCAACTGAGGAAGCACACGTACTGTAGACCGCAGACATCCGCGAAGCAGTGAAAAATCCGCGATATATATTCACATATGCTTACATTTAAAATCCGCGATGGAGTGAAGCCGCGAAAGACGAAGTGCGATATAGCGAGGGATCACTGTACAGCAATTTAGGTTAAGCCAGACTAAAATTAAACACTAAAAACAGAATGTCTGTTATTGGTTTTAATTGAAAAGGACATATTCCAGTGTAATTTTTTAAAAACTGTATAACGTGCATTAAAGCTTGCACGTGCTGGATCCAACACTAAATGGCTCAAGCTGTGATAACAGTTTAAAGACGTTACAGCTGTCTGTTTGATATTGAAATCACTAAAAATAGCTTAGTGCAACTCAGTATTTATTTAAGCAAATTGTACTTAATGCTGAGAACTCTCAACAGTTTGGATTACAGAAAGTTACTACTTTCTACATTTATTTTTCCTGCTTCATAAACTATTATTTTACAAGTATAAAAAAGTAAATATTGATCATATTTCATAATTGATTAATAACTGTTGATCACTAAACAGCTGTTTGACGATACCCTAATTAATAAAACTGAAAAAAAGATAAATTTCGCTAGTAAAAGTTTTATTTATGCATTACACACATATGAATTAATCTGAACATTTTCTGGAAACATTGCAAACGGTCTCTTTAAATTATGACATTTTATTTATTATTCTTATTTTATTTAGTGTCTAATATTTAAGCTTTACAGTAATTTAGTTGAAGGGCTTCTTTTGCAATGTACTGTATTACACTAGTTGATCCTGAACAAGTCTTTTTTTGCCACATGAGAGATCAGCTAGGCACACTTTAGCACAGAGAAAAGAATACTGGCTCTTATATTAAAGAAGTGCAGTAATAAAATGACAAAACAATTTCAGACAGGTTGTCCGGTGAAATTAGACAAACACTAAGAAAAGCTGCTGTACAAAGTTCAGACATTTTTATTTTGTCGTTTAATTAAAATAGACACAATTTGTCCGAGTGTGGATAGTGAATGAGCCTAAATTTAGTAGATTAGCTCAAATTTTCAATTAGATAAAGAACAGATAAGATGACTTTGAAAGTGCTGCATATTAAAAAATAGGCTTGTTAGCTTAAGAGTAAAATATGTATATTTTATTTGTAAACTTGTATGTTAGCCTTGTATCTTCTTGATGAACATCTTATGAAAATTTGATTAGATTTCTTTAGTATAGTTTTTATTATTTGTTTGTGTGTCACATAGTATAAGATTTGGTAACAAACAAGTACTGCATAATTAAAAATGCTAGCCTCTATTTATAATTTACCCGTAAGTGCATGTACAGTTAGATCCATAAGTATTTGGACAATAACACCATTTTCATAATTTTGGCTCTATACACCACCACAATAGATTTGAAATGAAGAAATAATTATATGAATGAAGTGTTGGCTTGCAACATTAATCCAAAGGGTTTAACAGAAATATCGTATGATCTATTTTTATACTTGGTCATACATTTTCAGGTCTCAAAAGTATTTGGACAATTAACTGACAAGCTGTTCCATAGCCAGGTGTGAGCAGGTCCTTCATTATTTCATTAACTGTTAGGCAGGTAGGAGATCTGGAGTTGATTCCAAGTGTAGAATTTGCATTTAGAATCTGTCACTGTTAACTCTCAATATGAGGTCCGAACTGCAGTCCATGCAAGTAAAAACAGGCCATCATTAGGCAGAGAACACAAAACAAAACCCATCCAAAAAAAACAAGACACACCAGAAGTGGTCAAATTAACCATCTGGTACATTCTTAAAGCAAAGGAATGCACTGGTGATCTCAGCAACACCAGGAGGCCTGGACAACCATGAAATACAATTGTGCTAGATGATCGCAGAATTCTTTCCTTGGTGAAGAACAAACAATTCATGACATTTGGGCAAACCAAGAACACTCCCTGGAAGATATTCCTATAATTTCCAAAGTCTACAATCACAAGAAGTCTTACAGGAAAGTAAATATAAAGGGTTTACCACAAGATGCAAACCATTGGTAATCCTCAAGTACAGTAAGTACAGATTATACGTCCCCAGAAAATAGTTTTAAAAATCCAGTCTAGCTTTGGAACAGTATTCTTTGGATAAATAAAATTAAGATCAATAAATACCAGAATAATGGATGGAAAAGAGTACAAAGAAGAGGAAGGAACGGCTCATGATCTGTAGCATAATACATTATTTGTGAAACATGGTGGAGGCAGTGTTATGGCATGGGCATGAATAACTCAATATAAGTGGGTCACTGGTGTTTACTGATATGACTGCTGACAAAAGTTGCAGGATGATTTCTGAAGTGTACAGGGCTATATCGTCTGCTCAGATTCAGACAAATGTTACAAAATTGATAGGATGACGCTTCATAGTACAGATGGATAATGAGCCAAAACATACTGTTACAGCAAACCAAGTGCTTTTCAAGGCAAAGAAGTAGAATATTCTTCAAAAACCAAGTCAATCAACTAACCTCAACTGAACTGGACATGCATTTCACTTGCTGAAGTCAAAACTGAGGGCAGAAAGTTCAATGAACAAACAGCAGCTGAAGACAGCTGATGTAAAGGCTTGGCAAACCATCAACAGGGTGGAAACCCAGCACTTGGTGAAGGTCATGAATTCCAGACTTCAGGCTGTCATTGACTGCAAAGGATTTTCAAATAAGAATGGAAAATGATTGTTATAATACTTTTGTACCCCAGAAAATGGGGGGGAACATGTAAAAATGGCTGTCTTTTCTATATGGCTCACACAATGCTTTTGTTAAATGCCTTAAATTATAACTACAAGTCTACACTTCAACCACATCTTGATTGCTTCATTTCAAATCCACTGGGATGGTGCACAGACCCAAAATTACGAAAATAGTATCACGGTTCAAATACATATGGACCTAATTGTATTACATTAAGTAGAGTTTAACTGACATAATCAATTACTGTAACTGAATCAATGTTTGTGAATATATACATTTTTCATTATACAAATGGTGAAAACTACATAATTTTTAAATTAAGCTTGGTTTAAGATAGAGTGGCACAGTGGGTAGCGCTGCTGCTTTGCAGTTAGGAGTCCGCTTCTCAGGTTCTCCCTGCATGGAGTTTGCATGTTCTCCCCGTGTCTGCGTGGGTTTCCTCCGGGTGCTCCGGTTTCCTCCCACAGACCAAAGACATGCAGGTTAGGTGCACTGGCGATTCTAAATTGTCTCTAGTGTGTGCTTGGTATGTGTGTGTGTGTGTGTGTGTGTGTGTGTGCGTGCGCCCTGCGGTGGGCTGGCGCCCTGCCCGGGGTTTGTTTCCTGCCTTGCGCCCTGTGTTGGCTGGGATTGGCTCCAGCAGACCCCCGCGACCCTGTAGTTGGGATATAGCAGGTTATAATGGATGGATGGATGGATGGTTTAAGATAAGTGCACTGTACTTATGATTATAATTATGAAAATAATTTTATTTTTTTTATTCTGCATGTATTAAGGATAAATATTTTCTGCACAATTTAATAGTTTTAAAGAAGAATGCATTTTAAGGGATTTTTATTTATTTTAAAATTTTCTTTTGTTAATAAAAATGAAGAGGTAATACGTGGTCAAAAGTTTAACTATAAAAATACAGACCGTAAGACTAATATAGAACACAAGGCTTACAAAAAAAAAAAAAATTCCCCTGATCAGAGTATCATTAGTAATACATATGTCACTGACTGTGACCTGAAGTGTACAAGCAGAACATGCTACTGAAGACCAGTTCACAATGGGGGAGTGAATTAACAATCACTGTGTTTTGTGTATTATTATCAAAACATGCAGTAACTTTGTCTGCAAATCTTAATTTCTTAATGGCAGCAGACAGCATCATGGCAGGGCTGTCAGTTGAATATTTAACTGTAAATCTTTTAGTTTTTGTGTATATGGTGGCACATTATTATGTAATACCACTGAGTTCTTAGTGTAGTCCAAATGTCAGTTGTGAATGCAAGCTTTCTCGCTGTGGTTAGATGGATTCCTAGCTTTTGTTTCTTCTCAGCAAAATGTTTTTCTATGCTGGCAACAGTGCTTCTTGGTGGAACTTGATATACTAGCTCAAAATAACTACCGAATGCTTTTGCCATCAACCACATTGACTAGCAACATGTCTATCCTGTCAATCTATACACAGTATAGGCACATTGCTTTTGTATTTCAGCACAGAACTGTGTAGTTTAAAACCAACTTCATTACTTTTTTCTAAAAAATTCTTCCAAACCAGGCTACGTTTGGCACACTTTATTTTTGCGCTTCTGCTTCCGATTTATAAAACCTATAGCAAAACCTCTGACCTACGTAACTATTTAAATGAACAACATATCTCAAAGTTTGTCTATTAGATATTGTAATGCAGAAAAGCAAATTAAATTCTCACCATAAATTTGTAATTGAGAAGATAATCTAGGCTAATATAAAATAGTTTAATATAACATTGGTTTGTCATTAACAAACTGTACCTAACCCCAACACAATATATTAGAAATCTGTTTAACTGTAAATCTGCATGTATATAATGCTAAGGGTTGTGCCCGTCTTTCACACTACTACTTGAGAACCGCTATGGCTAGAACTTTGATTCCAGCCTTAACTGAAACCTTCTGATGTGATACATGCTGGTAAAGTAAAAAATGGATGTTATCATTCCCATCGTTAGCAAACACCATAGAGAAATTGATCAAGAAGGCGACATGACAAAGAAAAAGAATATCAGCAACATCTGATGAGTGTGAAGCAAATTCCAGAAGTAAATTACAGGATAGGAATAGGAAGAGACAGCTTTGGCATACAGTCAGCCGGTCAAGAACACGTGGCGTAGCAGCTTGCTAGGACTCATAAACTACTAGTGGAACATTGATCTTGTGAGGAACGGAGGTCCCCATGTTTCTATTTAAAGTTAAATATACTATAGTACTGAAACATGACATAATGAAAATGTTGTGATGTGTAATTTTTTTATAAAAATTTAAGATTTTCCAACCCAGTAGTCAAAATTAAAAATATCTGTTGAAATACAAATTTCCATAAAGGTGTGAGCTAACAGTTTTAGAAGAAATATGAGCTCTGTTCGCTCCCCAGAAGTACTAATCTATAACACTTCTGGCACACAATACAAAATAAAATTATTACGAGAAAACAAACACCTCCAGCTCACAATGGTGCAATACCTATTTAACCTAACCAAATTCAGCTTCATCTTATATGCAACCTCTGACTTAATCCCCAAATTCCTCCACAATCTCATTTTTAGTATTTCCTCTTTGCGACAACAGAACAGCAAAAGATTGAGCCAGTATGAGAGCATAATTTCATGTACTTGGTGAGATCACAAATTTACAAATCAGTCGTAAAGATTTGGAAAGATTAATGCCTTTATAGCAAAACTGTATCTACTGATTCAAGAAACAGTTAAGTGAACAAAACGATTCAAACTTCCCATCCCTACATGCAGCAATGGACTCTTATTTGACTGATAATTTTGCTGGCAGAAGGAGGGAAAATGTGACTGAATAAAAATTTTAGGACTTCCACACATATTGAGAGCATCCAGGTATTCTCATGTCTATTCACTTTCATGTGAGAAAAGCAAATGCAGAACAAAAGCTCAAACCGATTAACAAATAGTATGAAGAAACAGTTTATACTCGCCACCAATAGATCCCCCTGCTAAAGTTCTTACAAAATCTTGACAAGAGAAGCTTCCCTCACTCTAGCAACCATACAATAAAAATGTATAGTTTATTCAGCTTAACATATAACTTTGGGCAAAATGATACTCACAAAAAAACCTCTCAAAACAAGATGACGAGCTTCCATTCGTGTAATTCTTGCAAGTATCGACTACCAGACTTTCACCTAACCCAATGAATCCAAGTTATGGTGTTAATTTCTCACATCAATCCTTACACTTATGAGCTAAGTCTGCCAAACGATGAGTTTTTTGATTTTACAAACTACTATAGAGAAAATTAGACTTTGATTTGTTTCAAACCAGTTTTGTTAAACTTGACTTGCATGTATGGAATGTTTTTGATTTTAATAAAATAAAATATAAAATATAAAAAAGAAAATTAGACTAAGTCACCCCACCTCAAACAGATTTCCACCAGATTTACACTGATGTTATGACAATGCCAAGGCAGATTTTTTTCAAACAGGTAAAATTATGTATTATTGCAGTGGAGTAAGAAATAAATACAAACGAGGCAGCACAAATGTTTTTTTTCAGTTGATTTTATGTGACAGCACTTGTGAAAAAATGTTCGATTTTTCTTTTTTCATGAACTTTATATTATTAACCTGTGCCATAATAATACACTGTGAGCATATTGTATTGACCTTGTGAATACTCTAACCCTTTGTAAAAAAAAGTTTAGACAACTGTTATATACCACAAATTATTTTGTGTGTTCAGTTATCAACTGCAGACAAAGATTAAAATATAATACAAGTACTCCATATAAAATGTAAAAAATGCAATCTATTTTCAGTCCTGTACCGAATCTCAACTACTATGCAAAACTCTTTGTACACAAAGTTCTAAACTGAAAAAAAGACATTGATATACACATATTTGTGGTACATAAAATATATTTCAAAAAGCAAATGTAAAGCAGGGTAAGAATTCTGAATTAGAAAAACTGCAGATGACTTACATCACCTACGCAGACAGGGTCCAGCGATGGGAGTCTGTAAATGGCAAGACTGTTAGGGTTATCTCCACCTGTGGCAAGAAGTGTACGGGAAGGGTTCAGTTCAATGGCATGGATACCACAACCCTGTTGATCTAGTAAGACACTAGGTTGCTCTCTGTCCTTCAGCATCGGAATTTTAGTAATGTGGCCCGTCAGGACATCCACCACAAATAGCTGCAAAAATAGAAAATTTATCACTTAAATTACAACAAATACAATAATTTACTAACATAGTACGCATTTATTTCTAAAAGGATTATTTTGCTATGTGAAAAGTAGTAAATATTCTGTTGACTTTAAAGGATTAATTTATCATACTGTGTATGACAACAAAATCATTGTGTCCAGCTTGTTTATAACTCATACAGTGACAAGTGTTAAACTGTCACCACATAAGCCTATATATTTTTTTTATTAATGAATGAATGTTTAATCTGTGCTTTTGTCCAATTACTTTTAGATAAATATTTAAAATTTAACAGAAAAAGCCATGTAGATTGAATTCAGAAACAAAAGCCTTGGGATTAAAACAGGTTCCAGATGATAATGCAGCACATTTAGCAATCATACGGTTTGTACTTTATATGGATAACTGCAGCGGTTTCTGTGAACCCTAATTCCTTTCTAGCTGCCAGTGTAGATGTTTTCCACAGTCCATGAATTCAATCATTCAGCAAGTCATTCAGTTGATTAATGTGTGATTAAACGTATATTCATGAAACCACAACTAAACTAGGAAATACAAAGAAGTAGAATCATGGCTCCGGCCCAGCCAAGAGTTACAACAACTATGGAATTAAATTGTTACATAAAAAGAACAAATTCTTAACTAATGAGAGCAGAGCATTGATAGTTATCGATTAGGTAGTATAGATGATGGATAAGACACTTGCAATTCACCCAGCAAAAGGGTCAATATTTATATAAATAAAAAAGTTTACAAAATAAAAACACAAGTTTTAAAGGATTTGTGTTGGAGTAAAAAAAAAAAAAAATGAAAATAAAAGGCCAAGTTAAAACTTCCAGCTGTCACCGACATGTCTCTTAGAATGGGAAATACACCTACACATCAGTGTGTGTACACCAGTATACACAACACCAGTATAACTTGATTAAAAAATTAAAAAAAAAAAAACAATGCAATATTACAACTAACAATTACATAGGCTAATATTGCAATTTTACTACTAAGAACTAGGTTTCAGCTTCTACAATCAGCCACCCAAGTCTCGATTTACCTATATGCTTGTATGTGAAACCAAAACATAAATGTTGCTGCTTTGTGTTACTTTAAACCATAACAATTTACCAAAAAACATCTAGTTTGATATCAGTTTATATACTACAAAAAACCAGAACTCAACAAATAGTAATAATTTTCAGTTACTGCATTAGATATGCATAAGTGTACCAAATACAAAAAAAAAAGAAAGATTAAACACAATGGCAAATATTATTAATTCGTTTACTTCTAATTAAACTGTAATTTGTTTTAACTATCCTGAACAGAATTATATAGGCTTCAGAATTTTTTGTGTTATCTTAAGCTACTTACCGTGTTACATTTTGTTCCACATACCACTTGCCTGTGGTTGAGCCACTGAGAAGCAAAGACCTTATTGAGAGTACCAAGAGAAAATTCCCTTTCACGGAGAATGCCAGGAAGTCTTTGGGCAGCACAGCTGCGAAGTGTCTGCTGGAGGCAACGTTCATGATGCTGCTGATGAAATTCTCTACCTTTCAGAAAAAATACTACAGACTTCTTGACAGCCAGGAGACGCTTTCTTTTACATACTGACTGACCCCAGTCCAACTGCACGGAAAGAAGATGCAACAAAATAAGAAAGGTTAGATTGTCAATTTCCAAAGTATTTTTCATTTTAAATAATTTTGACATTTATCTTCTATAGTCTTAGAAAGGCTAAAATAAATTACAAGTAAAATAAACATGCTACACGTGTACACAGACAGCTACTAGGTTTACCCAGTGGCGAAGTTATGGGCGGGCGGAGGGGGCGGTCCACCCCGGGCGGCATTATTGGCCAAAAGGCTCAGAACACTTCATGTGTAAGCAGCAGGGTTCAGAAAAATATCACTCATGAATGGAAAAAAAGTCAAATTCTCTGATTTTCATCCACAAATGCTTCAAAAATCATTTTCAGACGGTCCTTCTGTGACGGCATCTGACACGGCAAGTTGAAATTTATGAGGAAATAACAAAAATAAACAGAAACATTACACCGATAATAATTTCTAGGATGATAAACAACTAATTCACAATGTATAATTTTGTTTCGTTATCAATCCAAATGTATTCTTGCTCATCCACACCCCATCACGTTTCTCAGCAAAAAGCTGCTACCCAGGGAGCGTAATTATTAGCCTATTGAAAAGGAGTGCTTAGGGCAGTGGAAGCCCTGAATTACTATCTCTGGGGATGACGGTTTACCCTGGAGACTGACCACGCCCCGCTACAATAGCTGTACAAACAGAAGAATACGAAAGCCCACCTCACTCGGCGCTGAGGGGGGAGATGTAAGGTCTCCCCAATGGGACAACACGTCTAACAACATCCTGAAGCGCGATCGCAGTATCTGTGGAAGACCAGCCTATCAGTTTCTGGGGCAACTGCAGGCTCCCAGCACTGTAGCAGCTTGGCACGAAAGCAAATCCAAAAAGATCATGGTCGCGCTATATAAGCGGCTGCGATCTATGGGTGATGCAAGGAACATTAAAAATGCAGGGAACAGTATTACTTGGCCACGACCCTGCCTGGTTGCTGTATCTGTGAATAGCAGAGTGGTAGATTCCGCTACAATAAAGTTCCTGTTTCAAGCTGAATATTAGCTGGTTTTGCTAAAGTACTGAGACTCAGCCTTGTGTTTTTGGGTGCAAGACAGGGAATCACACATCACAATATATACATACACACACACACGGAATCCTAACAAAACTCATAGGACCAAAAAAAAAATTCATTATAACAAATATGGGGCAAATCCATATAGCATTGTGACCGGGGCCATCAGCTATTAGCCATGTCTAATGGCAGCGGCACAAGGACAGCTCCGTAGCTGCTCTGCTGAATCTGGTAAATGGTAATTAAAAAAAAAACAAAAAAAAGAGTAAAGTAGAAAAAAAAAGAGCAAAGTAATTGGTTGTCCTCTGCAGGGTCAGGATTACCACATACCGTGCTTGTCGTATAATGTTTAAGATTTAACACTGGACTTAGATTTGTACTTCCTCATACTCTTCTGATGTGAAGATGGGAGTTAAAGCAGTACGATCGCCCCAGCCGCGGCTCCTAACAGCTCCTGTTCTGACTCAAGTCTTTAGACTATACCTGCCTTCTCTGTACAGTAATAAATGTATTTTGAAAACGTGAACTCATCTTCCTATCTCTTGTGCAAGCATGTTAGATGTAACTTTTTAATAGAAACACAGGTATCAAAATACAGAATGAAAATGAGACATATTTATTTTTTGTAAATGGAAATACAGGTATGAACACAAAATCTAAACGAGATGTTAGATTAAGGTGAAGGCGCGATTATAAAATGCTTTCACCATGTCATTTTTCTTCATTCCAGAATCATTTTTTTCCAGAAGTGTTAATTTTTCCTTCAGCGTTAACTGATGCCGTTTCTTACTTTTTTTATTCATCCCAAAGAAAACTTTGAGAAGCGCTATGAAACTCTTAACAGTAGTATCTGTTCACAACACAACTAATCACGTGGATGTTCGGTGGAGCACAGACTCTGAATTCGGTTATGTAAATGATATCATGCCTACATGCTTGCCGAGACTGCCCGAAACCAGAAATTTTGCAACAGACTGTCACTCTCTTTCAGACAACCTGTTGCAGGGGTCCCGAGAATCGAAAAGCGGAAATTGTAGGAGCAGCATTAAGTATTTTTTGTATCACATCACTATATTAGGTGGCGATTTTTTGTCAAAAAAAGTTTGTTAAACCGAGAGTTACATTTCATTAAAACAAGGTTCTTTTTTTTTTTTTTTTTTTTTTTAAAGCATTTTTATTGATTTTATTAAAATCAAATAACATTCCATATAATCAAATCAACCCCCACCCATGAGAAAGAGTGCTAGGCCAGCAGAGTAAAACTTTAAACTAGAAAAAATAACTAAATAGATATTTTAATAAACGAATCAAAGTAAACAGAATAAAACAGGGGAGAAAATCCGCTTCCTCAATTTAAATGCTTTTTCTAAAATGTTACTGATTAGATCCTGCCAGGTTTTCAAAAAGTTTTGTACAGATCCTCTAAGTGAGAATTTGATTTTTTCCAATTTCAAATAGTATATAATATCAGTTACCCACTGATTTAAAATAGGTGAGTTAAGATTCTTCCAGTTAAGCAAGATAAGTCTACGTGCCAATAGTGCAGTAAAGGCAATTAAAGTTTGTTTGTCCTTCTCCACTTTAAGCCCATCTGGAAGTATACCAAATACAGCTGTTAATTGATTAGGAGGGATTATGACACCAAGGCTGTCTGAAAAGCATTTAAAAAGATTTTGGTCTAAAATTGTGTTAATTTGGTGCATGCCCAAAAACATATAGCCCAATGAGCATAGAACTTGATTGTAATGTTCGCAGATTGGATCTTAGAAACATTTAGGACAATTTTAAATGAGACAGATGTGCTCGATATAATTTTAAGTTGAATAATTGTATGGTTTTGCGCATATGGAGCTCGAGTGAATTCTGTGCATTGCTACCTTCCACTCCTTTCATGAGATGTTGAGTGAGAGATCCTTTTCCCATTGTACTCTGGAATATTTGAAAGGGAGGGACTGTAAAATGTTTTTACAGTGCATCCAGAAAGTATTGACAGCGCATCACTTTTTCCACATTTTGTTATGTTACAGCCTTATTCCAAAATGGATTAAATTCATTTTTTCCTCAGAGTTCTACACACAGCACCCCATAATGACAACGTGAAAAAAGTTTACTTGAGATTTTTGCAAATTTATTAAAAATAAAAAAATTGAGAAAGCACGTGTACATAAGTATTCACAGCCTTTGCTATGAAGCTCAAAATTGAGCTCAGGTGCATCCCGTTTCTTCTGATCATCCTTGAGATGTTTCTGCAGCTTAATTGGAGTCCACCTGTGGTAAGTTCAGTTGATTGGACATGAATTGGAAAGGCACACACCTGTCTATATAAGGTCCCACAGTTGACAGTTCCATGTCAGAGCACAAACCAAGCATGAAGTCAAAGGAATTGTCTGTAGACCTCCGAAACAGGATTGTCTCGAGGCACAAATCTGGGGAAGGTTACAGAAAAATTTCTGCTGCTTTGAAGGTCCCAATTAGCACAGTGGCCTCCATCATCTGTAAATGGAATAAGTTCGAAACCAACAGGACTCTTCCTAGAGCTGGCCGGCCATCTAAACTGAGCGATCGGCGGGAGAAGGGCCTTAGTCAGGGAGGTGACCAAGAACCCGATGGTCACTCTGTCAGAGCTCCAGAGGGTCCTCTGTGGAGAGAGGAGAACCTTCAAGAAGGACAACCATCTCTGCAGCAATCCACCAATCAGGCCTGTATGGTAGAGTAGCCAGACGGAAGCCACTCCATAGTAAAAGGCACATGGCAGCCTGCCTGCAGTTTGCCAAAAGGCACCTGAAGGACTCTCAGACCATGAGAAAGAAAATTCTCTGGTCTGATGAAACAAAGATTGAACTCTCTGGTGTGAATGCCAGGCGTCACGTTTGAGGAAACCTGGCACCATCCCTACAGTGAAGCATGGTGGTGGCAGCATCATGCTGTGGGGATGTTTTTCAGCGGCAGGAACTGGGAGACAAGTCAGGATAAAGGGAAAGATGACTGCAGCAATGTACAGAGACATCCTGGGTGAAAACCTGCTCCAGAGCGCTCTTGACCTCAGACTGGGGCGACGGTTCATCTTTCAGCAGGACAATGATCCTAAGCACACAGCCAAAATATCAAAGGAGTGGCTTCAGGACAACTCTGTGAATGTCCTTGAGTGGCCCAGCCAGAGCCCAGACTTGAATCTGATTGAACATCTCTGGAGAGATCTTAAGATGGCTGTGCACCGACGCTTCCCATCCAACCTGATGGAGCTGGAGAGGTGCTGCAAAGAGGAATGGGCGAAACTGGCCAAGGATAGGTGCGCCAAGCTTGTGGCATCATATTCAAAAAGACTTGAGGCTGTAATTGCTGCCAAAGGTACATCGACAAAGTATTGAGCAAAGGCTGTGAATACTTATGTACATGTGATTTCTCTGTTTTTTTTTATTTTTAATAAATTTGCAAAAACCTCAAGTAAACTTTTTTTCACGTCGTCATTATGGGGTTTTGTGTGTAGAATTCTGAGGAAAAAAATGAATTTAATCCATTTTGGAATAAGGCTGTAACATAACAAAATGTGGAAAAAGTGATGCGCTGTGAATACTTTCCGGATGCACTGTATATATTACGGAGATGCTGTCCGAGTACTCCAAACTGATCAGTATTTTTTCGGGAATAGAGGTAAGGTGGGAGGTGAGGAAAACTGGGCAGATTTTCTTTAACAAAGTTTCTAAATTGAAGGTAGTGAAAAAAATGTGTTGCTGGAAAGTTAAATTTGGAGTGTAATCGTTCGGAGGATGTGAAGACATTGTCTATGTACAGATCTCTAAGTAGTTTAATCCCAAATGTTTTCCAGATATTAAAAACTGCTTATGTTTGCCAGAGTGGGAAAAGGTGATTCTCGTGCAGAGGAAAACGAGATTCATTTAACATGATGTTCTATGAACGTTTGTCATGGCCCAAAAAAATTATTAATTATTCTGAAAATATCATTACTTCGGAATTCGCAATAACAGGATTTAACTTGTATACAGTACACCCCCAAAATTCGCGGGGGTTATGTTCCTAGAGCACCCGCGAATTGTGAAAAACCGTAACTTTTGGATGTGGTTAAAAAATGCCTTTAAAAATCCCTATTTATATAGTTTAAAACCTAAATACAATATGCCCCCAAAGCACTTTAATTTCGTTGCAAACTCAGTTTAATACATTACTTAAAAACAGAATGTAAAGGTAAACCCATATACTGTACAATACTGTACTGCTATGTCTCCCACGGTGGTAAAATGTAAAATACAGATGTTACCTATATACATACTGTAATTCATGCAAGCGCGTTTTCTTTGCTATACGCTGTCATTTTCTTTGTTATAAGTAGAGTAAATACATAATAATTTCATTTAATTAAAATACTGCAAAATGTACGTGTACTCACCAATGATGAATGATATCGATGATGATGATGAAGTAGCTGTGCAGTACAATACAGAGAATTTAAAACTCCTTGGGTGGCGCCTCTTCTTCAGGCACTTCAGGAGGAGTCATATCTTTGGATGGGTCTTCGTGCTGGCTTTTCTTTATAGGTTTCAGGAACACTGTGATGGGAAGTTGCTGTCGTTTCTTCATGGTGGCGAGAAGCGTTTTATATGTCTGAATAGCAGCATTGATGCCATTATTAACTTTGAGAGCCCAAACCATATAGGGATCCCATACTTCAATCATTACATGTAACTCCTTCGATGTCCGAATAATCTAGGACAGACATTCCAATGTCAGGCCCTGCTCCTCCTCCTCTTGCACTGGATTTGTCTCTTCCTCCTCCTCTTCGCTAGCAGACTTTGTTAACTCCAACAAATCTTCGTCCGTCAGGGGTTCAGAGTGGGCATCAATAAGGTTGTTCACCTCATCTTGAGTAATGTCATCAAAACCTTCGCCACCCAGTATCTTTGCCAGGTCCACGGCCTTGTCAACAGTGTTGTGCTGAATTTTTTCGGGTGATAAGCCCTTGTTGTCATGGACACACTCTGGCCACAGCTTCTTCCAGCAGGTGTTGAGGGTTTACTTGTTCATCTCCTTAAGAGCAGCTTGGATGACTGACAGGCAAGTCGCGATTGTAAAGTTATGCCAGTAACCCTTCAATGTAAAATTCTCATCCGCGTCCATTGCATCCACAAGATACTGGAGGGAAATCCGGGTATAAAGAGCCTTCAAGGCACGGATTATGCCTTAATCCATAGGTTGGATGAGGGAGGTGGTGTTGTCGGGGAAGAACTCAGTCTAAACTCCCTCATAATACAAATCCAAAGGGTGGCCACCAGCATTATCCATAATAAGCAACACGTTTAAGTCCATGCCTAAGTCGTGGAGGTATTCCTTGGCTTGAGGGATGAAGCACTGGTGAAACCACTTTGAAGCAAGGACTTTGGTAATCCAGGCTTTAGGGTTGTGCATCCAGAAGACAGGCAGCAGGATTTTACTTTTGTTTTTAAGGGACCTAGGGTTCACTGATTTGTAGATGAGGCCAGGTTTCTTCATGTAACCAGCAGCATTGCCACACATAATAAGTGTCACTCTGTCCTTCTGTGCCTTAAACCCTGGAGCTTTGGCTTCGTCCTTCATGATGTAAGTTCTGGAAGGCATTTTCTTCCAGAACAAGCCAGTCTCATCCATGTTAAAAACTTGTTTGGGCGTGTATCCCTTCTACTCTATGATGTGCCTAAATGTCTCGGGGTACTTCTCTGCGGCTTCTTTGTCAGCAGACGCTGTCTCTCAGTGTAGAGAGATGCTTTTAATATTAAATCGTTTCTGAAAACGATCAAACTAACCCTTACTGGCTTGAAAATCTTCAGGCTCCGGTGCTGTTGATGGTCCTGGTTACAGTTCTTCGGTACCTTCTACATTGTCTCCTGTAGTGAACTACTGGTACAATTTTCGTGCTTTCTCATGGATGATGTTACTGTTCAAGGGGATGTGCTTCTTCCTGCAGTCTGTGATCCATAATGCCAAGGCAGATTCCATCCTGACGATATTTTTATTCCTTACGGTCGTTACAGATACGGTACTCCGGATCGCTGCCTCATTCTTCTTTATATAGCACACGGTGCTTTCATTAATGCCATAGTGGCATGCTACTGCAGCATACCATTTTAGTTCCCGGAGCAAATCCAGTAGTTCAACCTTCTCCTAGAGTGTTTTAAACTTCTTCTGGCACTTAGGCTCAGTGCCAGAAACCTTAGAAGGTGCAGGGCGTTTCGGCGACATCTTGTGCGTTTAAGAATAACAAAATGAATACAATAACAAAATGGAAAACACGAGGACACTCAGCTGGAGAATCATCACAGGGCAGCAGTCAATCAGCAGGAAGAAGAAATGAATAACGCTCTCGGATTGGCTACTTTCACTATCCCAAACCGCGTTTCCCTCAGCGGTGGGAAACCCACTCACCTGGAGACGTGTCAAAAGGCAGCAGTCAATCAGCAGCAAGGAGAAATTAATAACGCTCTCGGATTGGCTACTTTCACCATCCCAAACCGCGTTTTCCTCAGTGGTGGTAAACCCACTCAAGTATAAATGGTGCGTACGCACAAAAATGTTGCGTAAGAACGTTTCCATGTTCAAATCGCGATGTATAAAACCTAAACTTGCCGTAAAGCCACGCACATTTCCACAGTAGCTCATACCCTGTCATACGCAAGTTCTCTGCTTGGTTTTGCAGACTGGCGGCACCCAGTGTCAAAGCAGTGCTACTGTTCCTGTGTGGTTACCCTTTCTTTTTTAGATCCACATCCCTGACGCGGCTTTATAAATACACTGAAATTAACAGCATATTGTATACTAGTTTAATGCATCTGATTGTAATTAACCTGTAACAATATAATGGTCCACAGAATGGTCAAACTATTCCAAACAAGGGGGCTCCGCCCCCTGCTCGCTTCGCTCGCCTACCCCTGACATTGGGTATCCTGAAATACATTAGTCGAGCTCATTCGTTTTGGAGCCGTGCCCGCGGCATTTCAGACGCGCGTTGTAGGCGCCTGCGTTCATTGATTTTATCCAGGCGGGCTCGTGTTTGTATATCCGTCAGTCGAGCTCGTTCGTTTTGAACTCGTGCCTGCTTTGCTTACGCAGTTTCAGACGCGCGTTATAGGCGCCTGCGTTCATTGATCTTATCCAGGTGGGCTCGTGTTTGTATCGTTGAGCTGTATTGTGTTTGAATTTGGTGTAAAGCGTTCAGCGGTTTGTACAATCCCAAGCAGCACATTATTCCTAACTTCACTCCGCAGTAGTGCCACTCACAATATGGCGGTGACGCCTGCGCCTTCACTCCGCAGTAGTGCCACTCACAATATGGCGGTGACGCCTGCGCCTTCCGTACTATGTCGGGTTTCACTATGCTGTGTAGGCGCCTTTGCCTTTCGTACTTTCCCGCGCCTTCCATACTATCTTTGTGGACCTGTGGGGCCTCCGTAGCCTCTTCCGTTCGAATCTGGGCTGCAGCGCAGAATCCTCTTTTTTGTGTGGCTGTGTCGTTAGTCGTTAGCTATGGGCGCTTTGTTGCTTCATTTCTCATTCACGTCAGTTGAGCTCTTTCGTTTTTGGGCCGTGACTCCTTCGTTCGCGGTGGATACGACTTCGCTTGCGGTTTATGAGACGTGCACTGTACGCGTCTGCGCAGTATGTCTCATTGTCCCATCGCCGTGTACCTGCATCCATGCCATCCGGTTTACCATTCTCGGTTAGTAATATGGATACCATAACTGCTTTAGCATTGTTAATTTCACTGTACCTTCTTCTTCTTCTTTCAGCTGTTCCGGTTAGGGGTTGCCACAGCGGATCATCTTTTTCCATATTACTCTCACTGCACCACTCAGAGTATTTATTTATATCAGTGTATCTTAGTGGGGAATCACAGCTGTATAGCAGCTGATCAGAAAGAGAATGATCGGTATACAGCATCTAGCACACGCTGCCTATTTGAACTGCTCTCATCCGACAAACGCTTCGGTCTTTCCTGTACTGACCTCGCAGTTCACAAACAGTTTCATCCCAAGAACTATAAACGCATTCAATCAGCCATCAAGTGCTCCTTGTAGAACTGTTTGTACTTATAAGTACAATTACCTCACTGTAAACTTGCAATAGTTATAATATTGCACAACCTGAGCCACTTTATAAAGCGCATATTTACATATGATGACGATATTATTTTTAAGATGAAATGCAGCAAAATATGTTAATTATATTATACAGATAAAACTTTACATGGTGCCACAGCGCTAGCGAGGAGCTGAAGCTTCGTTCACGGATTGTTCCTGCCTCGCGCTGTATTCTTGCTGTGGCTAGCACGACACTGGAAGGATAGTTGGATAGAATAATTAAACACGTACTACGAGGATATTTCAATGTTCCTTAAAGGTTTTGATGAATCGGTGTTCTAAGCTTACAGATGGCTTAACGTCGATTACAGAGCTGATCGTGTGGCGATTGGGTATTTGGAGAAAGAAAAGTAAGGACAGGAATTGGGGGTTAGTACGTTTGAAAGAGACAGTACTTCTGTAATAAAGTATTTCATTGAAGGTCACACATGGCGCAGCAAGCATCTCTGTATTTTAATTATTCAGAGAGCTGTAATATTACGAATGTAATGGATTCTATGTCCTGTCGGAGGAAGAGAAAGCCCGGAAGCACGTAGTGATTCACACACATAACGAGCACATAGAAGATCAAATACAAAACAAAGCATTTAACGTGCTACTTTAGTTACGATGGGACTTGAGAAACTAGTAAATTAAACAATTTTAACATGAAGTTTATGATGTTCTACATTAATGACAAAATAAACTACATGATTAAAGTGGAAATTTCGAGATTAAAGTTGACATTTCGTGCTTTTTTCCCCCACTATGTGCCTTTTTTTTTTCTCTGAACCTTAATAAGCATTCATATGACACTCAGACGGTGGGCTACGACTCGCCGTGACAACTTTTTTTATTTCGGGCACTGTGCAACTTTGTGAACTTGAGCTTTCAAGTTTCTCCAACACACTATGTCACTCGATCAACTTCCTTTTGTTGTTTATACCACTGTTTAAACCAACAAATAGTAAGTTTTTCCTTGCCTCCACTTGGTATTCGCTGAAATTCTTCTATTTTCCCTCGTACTTTTGCCATTGTCTTTTCACAGAAGGCTGAGGTTAAGGGCTATTTATATTGATTTGCATATTCAAAGAGGCATAATTCTGGGAGGAGTTGGGGCGGGACAGCAGGCGCGTGCACGTGTGTTACTTTTCACGCTGACCGGGATTTATGTAGCGGAAGAACATGGAAGCTGGTGTTCACATAGATTTATGCATCTGGATTTTTTTGTGCATAAGCACATTTCTGCTTTTGTGCTTACGTCATGTTATAGTGCGAATTCTACGCACGCCGTTATGCATGAGGCCCCTGGAGACGCATCACGGGGCAGCAGTAAATCAGCAGCAAGGAAAAATGAATAATGCTCTCGGATTGGCTACTTTCACCATCCCAAACCGCGTTTCCCTCAGTGGTGGTAAACCCACTCAGCTGGAGACGCGTCACAGGACAGCAGTTAATCAGCAGCAAGGAGAAATGAATAACGCTCTCGGATTGGCTACTTTCACCATCCCAAATCGCATTTCCCTCAGCGGCTGCTTCCTGTTCTCTCTATAGCACAGTAGTGCCATGAAAAATGCCATAAAAAATTGTGGAGGATATTTGCGCTTTCTGCTAACAATTAATAGTTAGGTTATAAGGAAAAATCCGCAAACAACTGAGTCCGCAAACCCTGAACCGCGACTTTGCGGGAGGTCTGCTGTATATCAACAGTTTTACAACAACTCAGTTTTTCCAGTTTTTCTTCAAATTTAATTACTTGAAATGCAATGAATGACCTAAAATACTCTTACTTCAAGGTGCCGCGCCATGCAGCAGCCTTTACAGAGGCTCTCTTTCTTTCTCTTTTCAAGATGGCACCGACTGGTGTGGCTGGTTGTCTGCTTGTCTCGCTGATCTATGTTTAAACTTCGTTTTTATATATTAGTTTATATAACGGCCACTGTCCTATGATCGTGATTCTTTACTTAACATATTTGCTTGCTTACTTTACTCTCAATTTTCATCTCCTGATGGGATATTATGTGAACCTCCACCTTTGTTTTATTCATCTCCTGACTTCTTCACCTGGACGCTGGTGTTCACCTGTATCAGTGAGCTAAATGCCTCTCGGAGACGCAAATGCACCTGTCGCCGCCACTCTTCCTTTGTGTGCTCTCGGGGAGTAAACGCTGCTAATCTTCGCATGCTCACCTGTGCTCATCCCGCAGCAAGCTCTTCTACTTCAATCAAGGCTGTTCTTTTGAACGTGAGATCAGTGTCTAATAAAACTTTTTTCTGCAAGACTTTATTATCTCATATAAACTGGATTTCTTTTTCATCACTGAGACCTGGATTGTGAATGATGCCTCTTCATGTTTTACTGATTTGGTACCATCAGGTTATTCATTTTTAAACTCTCCTCGACTGACTCGTCATGGTGGGGGGCTTTGCCACTGTTTTTAAAAGTATGTTCTTATGTCAGAGCCTTACAAGGGGTCCGTTTAGTAGCTTCGAACTGCAACTTTTCGAAGTGTGCAGCTCCCCTTCTTTGGTGTTTGTTGTGGTTTATTGACCTCCTGTAATTAATTATATCTTCATTTCTGAATTCTCTGATCTCCTGGCTGATATTACCCTCTCCCATGACAAAGTATTTATTTTTGGTGATTTTAACATTCACGTTTGTTGTCAATCGAAACCTTTGGTTAATGACTTTTTATCACTATTGGACTCATTTGATTTTATCCAACATATTAATACGCCAACTAACTCTCTCGGTCACACCCTTGATCTCGTTCTTAAACGTGATACTTGAGTTAATAATATTGATTTATGCGATCTTTCTTTTACTGATCACTTTTCTACAATGATGGATTTGAATATTACTGTTGATGTTCCTACTTCTAGTTGTGCTCCACGCTGTTCTCGCTTTTTAAATTCTTCTATTATATCCGATTTTAAAACCATATTTTCTAGTCTTGATGTACATGTTCAATATAATGGTATCAATGATTCTGTTTTAGAATTTAATTCTTCTTGTAAAACGGTTTTAGACTCAATTGCTCCGCTCAAGATACACTGCAATAAGGGAAGACCTGCTCCCTAGCTAAATGAAACTACGCGACCGCTACGCCATGCCTGTCAAACTGTGGAAAGGCGTTGGAAAAAAGATGGACTGATTGTTTCTAAACAGATTTTTAGGACTTCTCTATTCAACTTCCAGGTTGCAGTTAAGAGAGCTAAACATGATTTCTTCGCTGATTTAGTATCCCATCATTCTAAGAATTCTAGGGTCTAAGAATTCAATACGGCCATTCACCCTCATTCTTTGACGGGATTAAATAGTACTGTTCTTTCATGTGAGCAGTCTCTTTTATTCTTTGTCAGAAAAATTGATACAATCCGCTGTGGTATTGTTCCAACTGGCTATGAACTTCCTACTGTTAATCATAGCATTGTCTTGGAATCTTTTGATCTTGTCTCACTTTCACAGTTAAAAAGTACTATTGACAACCTTAAACCTACTCTGAGTCTTCTTGATATTATACCACCACATCTCTTAGTGGAAGCCTTTGATGTTTTGGGTCCACCTTTACTAGCCATTATCAATGGTTCTATTAGTGAGGGGTTGTGCCCTCATTGTTTAAACATGCTGCGGTGCGTCCCTGTCTAAAAAAGGCTGAATTAGATCCTGGAGTTTTAGCCAATTTTCGCCCAATTTCCCAATTGCCATTTCTGGCAAAATATTAGAAAGAATTATTTATAATCAATTGGTTGATCACCTTAACTCCAATAATTTATTTGAGATCTACCAATCTGGCTTTAGGCGTTATCATGGTGTTGAGACAGCCCTCCTGAAAGTATTCAATGACATCTCTATTATTATGGACTCAGGTGGCGTTGCAGTCCTTGTCCTCCTTGACCTGTCCGCTGCCTTTGACACTATTGACCATGAGATATTGCTGTTGCGGCTTGAACATCTTGTTGGGCTTAAAGGGGCTGCTCTTAACTGGTTAAGGTCATATCTAATTGGTAGACACTTTTCAGTGACTTTAAATTCCTCTTTTTCGTCTACTGCTCCTGTTAAATATGGGGTTCCTCAAGGATTCATTTTATTCTCTATACACCTTCACCCTATTGGAGCTATTTTTTAGGAAATTTAACATTTCTTTACACTGCTATGCTGATGATATACAAGTTTATACATTTCCGTCTGCAACTCTACAATGAATCAACTGTGCACAACTGTCTTTTTGAACTAAGATCCTGGATGGCTAATAATTTTCTTGTTCTGAATAAAAATAAAACGGAGGTGCTTATTGTGGGTCCATCAGCTAAAGCCCAAATTGGTCTTGGACGTCTCGGCTCTTTCTCTGTCTTTTGCAAACCTCAAGTCCACAATCTTGTGTTATTTCTGACAGTAACCTCTCTTTTGAGAAACAGATTAATTCTATAGTCAAGAGTTGCTTTTTCCAGCTTTGTCTTTTAGGTAAGATCAAGCTTTTTTATCTTCTAGGGATCTTGAGAAAGCTACTCATGCTTTTATCTTTTCTTGCCTTGATTACTGCAACTCCCTGTATTCCGGGATTAGCAAATCCCTGATAAGCAGGTTACAGTTGCTCCAGAATCATGCCGCTCGCTTTCTGGTTGGGGCAATGAAGGAGTGATTGTGTTTCTCCAATATGATGGATGGATGGATGGATGGATGGATGGATGGATGGATGGATGGATGGATGGATGGATGGATGGATGGATGGATGGATGGATGGATGGATGGATGGATGGATGGATGGATGGATGGATGGATGGATGGATAGATAGATAGATAGATAGATAGATAGATAGATAGATAGATAGATAGATACTTTATTAATCCCCAAGGGGAAATTCACATACTCCAGCAGCAGCATACCAAAACAAAAAAACAATATTAAAGAGTAATAAAAATGCAGGTAAAAACAGACAATAACTTTGAATAACGTTCACGTTTAACCCCAGGTGGAATTGAAGAGTCGCATAGTTTGGGGGAGGAACGATCTCCTCAGTCTGTCAGTGGAGGCAGGACAGTGACAGCAGTCTGTCACTGAAGCTGTTCCTCTGTCTGGAGATGACACTGTTTTAGTGGATGCAGTGGATTCTCCATAATTGATAGGAGCCTGCTGAGCACCTGTCGCTCTGCCACGGATGTCAAATTGTCCAGCTCCATGCCTACTTTACACTGGCTGCCTGTCAGTTTTCGAATTGATATATACAGTATATTACTAGCTGATTACCCAGTGGCTTCGCTCACTGTGTGCAAGGGAAAAAAATAAACTGTAGTATTTATAAAATAAATTTGTTAATTGCCAATTTTATTTTTCAACAAATAAAGAGCATTTACAATAACACAGAAATCAATATAAACAACATTATTAACTCTTTTAGGGCGGATGTCGACTTTTGTCGACAGGAGGGGTTGAAGGCGAATGTCGACAAAAGTCGACATCCAGGGATAGGGGGCGACAATCAGCTGTTAATGGCGACAAATCTCACTGTCACGTCACAGGCATTCCCTCTGTGCTTGGAGGAATGCTAGACTCGTTGACTCGGCAAATAAACATTGCGTGTGCGTGAGTTGCGAAATGTAAACAAAGGCAAGATGGCACCAACATGTGAAAAGGCAGCGAAGCAAGTGCAGAAAAGAAAACACTCGGCAGGCGATGTTTTGCGCATTATCGCGAAGTCGGACTCTTGATTTTTCAGAATCGGACTTTATTGGCAGTGATCAGGAGATCGAGCAAGAAAGTTAGAAGCAGGCATCAGCTGATCAGACACCAGCCGATGCCGCGCCAGCTGATCTGCTGCCAGTTGAGTGCCTTCGCGTAGCCGATGCATCTACGGCAAAGTTCGCATGGGATAAATACACAGACATTGATCCGTTGAGAGCCGATCTGGCTACCGGAGTTTACAAGACGGCATGGCTTGCTGTTGGACACGACAGATCACCAGCTGCTGTACTTCAGGCTGCTCTCTCCTGATGCTGCTTTTCAGCTACTGTCAGACGAGAAAAACAGGTAGGCAGAGATTTTTTTTTGAATCGCGGGCTGCGTTTGCATCGCATTCTCGTTTTTCAAAGTGGAAACCCACAATGAAAGACGAGATGAAGCGCGCTGTGGCATTACAAATAGAGATGGGACAGAACTGGTGATATAACTCAGGGAGCATTGGTCCAAACGTGTTTTGTCCCCTGGTGGCTTAGGTACGTGCTGCTGCAAAGTTTTATTCACTTCTGTAATAAACAGAAGCAAAACCCCATGGGGTAAGCCAGGCTATAATGCCATACATAAAGTTCATAAAGTTTCAGCAGATGAAAAGAGGTGACAATACGGTTTTCATGCAGGCAGAAAACTTGGTGGCAGTGGCATGGCACGATGGCAAATGGGTGACTTGTCTCTCTACAGTACACACTAACAATATATGTTAGAAAGTGCAGCAACAGACAATTGAAAAATAGGCATCAAAGCAACACATATTGTAAGGAGTGCAATGTGGCAATGACTGAAATTGGCTGCTTTGAGCGAGATCAGACTTTGCTGTGTAAAATGTATGTGATATGTATGTGAAATCATAGAGTATGCAGGCTCATACAACATGCAAGACAGTAACATTTGTCAAAAGTAAATATTTTTTGTTGATTTGATGTGTTAAACAATTGCTTTGTGTTCTTTTTTAAAAATGTTAGTTTTTGGAAAAATATTCAGCCCTGGGAGAAAAGAAACAAAAAAAAAATTAGCCCTAAAAGAGTTAACATCATTATCATATGAGAATATGAAGTAATATATAAGAAGCACATTGCATATAAATATAAAATTATTAAACAGTAAAATCTTCTTATATAATACGCTACCGTGTTTGTTTGTCTGTCCAGGATTTTAAATCACCTGATAGCTCGCAAACTGTTTCACCTGTTGACTTGAAATTTGGAACACATATACTACCTGACATCTACTATCCGCTTTCGGGGTGATGATTTTATTACTCTTTTTATCTTAATTTTACTTTATTGTAGAATCAACTCTCAGCAGCGCGCAGCAGGGCGGCCGTGAGACGCATGCGTATGGGCGCCGTTCTCATTCCCTACCACCTTCGCTAATCATTCATGAGGCAGATTGAAGACTTAAGTGCCAGATTAAGTGAAAGGTTAAAGAAAACTTACTAAGTAATTGCAACACAAAAACTAACAATCAGTTTTAACGCGAAAAGATGCCAACTAAAGAGAAGCAGCGGACCGCTAGGGTGGAGTAAAGAAGATCTGCTCAGGACGCAGCAAGCACATCAACCTCTGAGCAAACGAATGCTAAACGTACAGAGAAAGGATGAATACTATGAATGCTCAAGTCAAGTGTATTCATTGCACGTTATCGTGCAGTGCGCCATTACTGGTATTTTGATAAAAGAATTTGAACAACATATAAGAAACGTATAAATTATTAAACAGTACAGCATTAACATTTAAGAAGTAAAGATACATTGAGTACTACTGCAGTGCTTTCGGGTATACTACATTTTTTGTTTGCCCATTACGTGTATAAATTTTTTGCTGTACCTACCCGAGAACACGAGACATATAACTGACCATGGGAGAAGTATGGATTTTAAACACACGTTGAGTTCATCTGCTGGTGTCCCTCGTGGAATAACTGGTAATGTTTGACGAAAATCTCATGCGAGTAAAACGACATTTTACCTCCCATTATTTTGGTACGATCTCTGAGATCTTGCATTGTTCGGTTCAAGGCTTCATAAGCTTTTATGTGCCATGGTACACTCATCCGAAACTATTATCTTTGAATGTTGCAAGACTTTTGCCTTTCCAGAGCCCTTGCGTATGTTGGAAATTGGATTTTCGTCGTGAGCAAGGTTTAAGGGTAATTGCAATGCCAAATGTGCTGTACGGCCTCCATCTAATAATGTAGAAGCGATTCCCCATGATGCTACAGCCAGAGCTATGTCACCATTCGCTCTCTCGGCAAGAATCAGGTTTATTAAGAATGTTTTTCCTGTTCCTCTGTGGTCATACGTAATTTCCGTTTCAAACGCTCATATGTAATTTACGTTTTAAACGGGAAAAGAATTTTTTATATATATATATATATATATATATACACACATATACATATACACACACACACAGCCATGGGAAGTTAAATTATTTTTTCTGATTAATGTGGAAGGTTTAGTTTAACAAATTAAAAAATATTATCACATCCAGGGCAGGCAATGAGGCGATAGCCTTATACTGGTGTTCATTTTCTTTATCTATACATACTGACATAGATGCAGGGGAGAAGGAGGAAAGGAGTAAGGCAGAGGGTGTTTATGCCAGTCTTGATGCAATGTTAGAGAAAGTCACAAAGGTTAAAAAAATAGTGCTCATTTCTGTAAGAAGATCGAATCAATGAAATACCAAGTAAATGCAAAATAAGTTGAGCGGCACTAAAAAAAAAGTCTACCACTTCTGTATGTAACTTGGCCTTTTGTCACGTAGCTTGCTGTGCCGACTGCCCTAACATAATATGAAAATTCTACAAAACAGAAATACTGTATAATGATTTTCCCTACCCATTATTCCAGTTTGCAGCATCTTCGGTAATTTATGCAAAGAATGCAATATTACCACCCTAGTAATGCACGTTGTCAGTGTTTATACAAGATAGCTGCTACGAAGAACATTTTATGTGCCAGAAGCAAATGAGGTCAGCAGTGTTTTCCAACCTATTTTCTGTGGTGGCACACTTTTTGTAACCAAAAAATCTCAAGGCACACCACAATTCCACCAACTTCAAAAACATTAAATGTCATAAACATGCTAAACTGTTCAAAGGGTCTTGTCTACCGGAGATGCCTTCAAAAAAATCAGTTTGGAAATTATAGTCCGCATACACAGCACTTCGTGAACACTTGTATGCCCACTGTCCCTCAGCTCTGCAAGAGTTGCTGGTGAATAGGCACCCGGTTAAGATGGTCCTGCAACAGGTCTTCTGGTTGCTGCGGTGCACTCTAAATGCTGTGTCTGCAAAACATTGACTGCAGAGGTGCTTTTATGTTGGCCTCTCCAAGTACTCCCATCCTCCTCAGACAGGTCTCGACCACCTGAGAAGTGTGTCTCTCTCAGGTCAGGATTCACGGAACTAGACTATTATTTCTACAGTGCACCAGTTGAAAAACACTTCTGTAGAGTATAATTATCAAGTCACTGATGATGATGAACAATTGAGGATGGTATTTGTGGAGTTTTGACATAAGTTTTAATGTATGCCCATTTACGAGATGCTTACAATTTCAATTAAATCAGTCTTTAGCAGTGCATTCAAAATATAGTCATTTTGATCATTTAGTTTTACTTTGGGGCGGCACGGTGGCGCAGTGGGTAGCGCTGCTGCCTCGCAGTTGGGAGACCTGGGGACCTGGGTTCGCTTCCCGGGTCCTCCCTGCGTGGAGTTTGCATGTTCTCCCCATGTCTGTGTGGGTTTCCTCCCAAAGTCCAAAGACATGCTGGTTAGGTGAACTGGCGATTCTAAATTGGCCCTGGTGTGTGGGTGTGTTTGTATGTGTCCTGCGATGGGTTGGCACCCTGCCCGGGATTGGTTCCTGCCTTGTGCCCTGTGTTGGCTGGGATTGGCTCCAGCAGACCCCCGTGACCCTGTGTTCGGATTCAGCGGGTTGGAAAATGGATGGATGGATAGTTTTACTTTGACACATCTGTGTTTTATATACTATTCCAATTTGAGAATTAACAACATTTTTTTGTTGTTATTTTTGTAGGTGCCTATATAATACATTGGCCTCATTTTCTTATTACCTTCTTTTCATCTTGCAGTCAAATTCAGGTTGTGCTTACTCAAGTAGCATTTTGTTAAAAGTTCAGGTTTCTTTTCATTATTTAAGTTTAAACTATGCCATTACATTTTTTTAAAATTCCTTTGATTCTACATTTCGTTTATTCAGTGTGTACTTACTTTATGATTTAAGTACTTATTTTATGATTACATGTTTTAATGTTAGAAGTGATTAATTACATACAATAATGCAATTAGTTTTTTTTTTTTTTTTGGCTCATTTAACACCCACTTTTGATATTTTCTATTTGTTACGGCAGAATGGACTGGCTAATTTAGCATGTCAGGAAGCATGACATTTGGTTGCTTTATTCTGAATTCTGCTACACTGCTGGTTATAACATTGCATTTTTTATTTATATATTGCTAATTTCAAAATAAAACTCACTTTACACCTATTATTTAAAATGTACTCATATGCAATGTTCAATATATATACCACAGAACAAACCATTTATCAATTTATTAGAAAATGTGCACTGTCAGAAAAAGTTCTGTTTCTTTAAAAGAAAAAAAATATTACTTTTAAATGTCAAAAAAACTCATCTATGGGCTTTTGCCATGATTTCAAGATTATAAGGTTTATATAATCCTCACTTGTAAATGTAAGTTAGATTTCATGCAACATGTGCCAATAATGATACAGTTCTTAATAATAATTTATAAAATAAAAATATCCCAGGCATTATTATGAACTGTCCATAAAATTACATAACGCCTAGTGTTTGTGAATGTTAAATGTGCCCATTTATGTAACAGCACCCCATCAAGTCCTCCTTTGCACTACATGCTGCCAGGCTAGACTCTTGTGTCAAGTGAGCCTGGCAATTGATGGCTAGGTTAAGAACAATAGAAGGGTGAATGCAAATGTACCACTAAGTAAAATTCATTATTTTCAATGCTGCTTTCTTAATCCAATGAGATGTAACAATGCAACCAAAGTGGATTGACATACACTGCTAGTTAAAATCAAATCCTGTAAAGAAATTTTACTTTAACAACAACTGTAAAACCATTAAAAAATTCTCATTTGGTGTTAAAACAATAATCACTAACCAAAAAATGCAACATGTGATCTGAGATGCTGATCAAACATTAATTCCCCTTACTTCCAACCTACAGTGGCAATAAACGTATGTGACAAATATGCATTAAATGTCCTCTTATGAGAAATAATAGAATTAAAGACTAATGTAGAGCAAAAACCCTAAAATGGTGGGGTCAGAATGGCCTGGCACAAACAAATATTAAGCCATTTTTAATAATTATTTCTGAAGATGTTTTTGGAAGAAGGGAATTTTATGTAACACACCGACTGCTTGCATTGCTCTGCTTCGATACCTGTATTTCTTATTTTCTGTTTTTTTGGTGAGTATCGCTCTCTACTGTTGCTACAGGATGCCTCAAATTATATTGAGCGATGTCATGGGTATAGCTATGATTTGTACTGTAGCAGAGAATTTAAATGAGGTGGCACAACACTGCACATGCCATAGGGTTGTGCAATTCAGATGAACATCATAGTTAGCCACCATTCCTAATTACTAACCTAATATACTGACTGAAAACAGAAACTTTTGCCCGTTTCAAATGTATGCCTAATTGTATGGTGAAAAGCCGAGGCATCATGACGTTGTCACTCGCGTGCGCTTGGGGAACAACCTAAAAGCTTGCGTGACTGTAATTTACCGCCAAGACATGAAGGGGCACTGTGTAATAACGATCGCTCTTCTCCTTTCCCTTCAGCAGAAAGTAACATTGACGCATTACCTTATGTCATTTCCAGGGTAAGACCACCTGGACCCGCCTCTTCCTCCCAGAGCATAATTTAAGACGAAACAACGCCTTCTTGCGCAGATCGATCGATTTACATAACGTCCCAACGTAGCGGGGAACCACGCGTTTCATTTCATGCCTTTTGCGTATTTTTCAATAGATGGGGTTTGCCTACAGCTGCCCCAGACCATTTATCTTGTGCTTTTGTTCATTTTACAAGGTGTATTGTATATATAGAAAATTAAAATTACAAAGAACAAATTTCAAAAAATAAAGCACAATGTATATTAAGCACATGCATATAAGTTATTCAAGAATTAAAATAACTCTTCCTTACTCTTCAATATTTAGGTTAAATGTTTTGCAATAAGTGTTTCTCAAAGAAACCTTAGGAACATATTTAACTGCAGTGGATTTCATTTGTTTGTTAGTTTCCTCATAAGTTGTTAAAGTCTAAGTAAAACTGTTTAGTGGAAGCAGAACATTCAAAGTTGTAAAAACACAGAAAATAATGAGAACTTAAATTGCAATTATTCCTGTCCAAATAACAAATAAACCGTGTAATACATTTATCATACATTTATATGATAACATGTCATTTCACGTTTGTCATTCTCATTTTGCCACTTATAATGAAACCGGACTTAATTCATAAGGTTAGCATTGTTTTAAAAAGGTCATGGTATAACTACACAACTCTGCAGGTAAGCATTAGATTCGCACAATCAAATTCTAAAAATTTGCTCAGTAACAACAGTACACTTCAGAAGGTGGTAGAAGGTAAGCAGTGCTGAAAACAAACATCAAATGCTATCGAAGGTCTTCAATGAAACGTCAGTTAACAGACAACCAAAAGTGTGTAGTTTATCTTGTCACCAATCGTCCGCTGAGTCCTGGTTCTTCTGACCATACCGCAGGCCCCCGCCGCTCTGGAAGGACCAGGGTAAAGCCAAATGACAGGCGCACAGGCCGCGATTCTATTACACCTAAATGAATAATCTTACACTATCAGCCAGTTACCCTGCTGCTCTCCAAGATCCGCCGCCTTTCTTTTCCTGCTAACTGTTTTTCTCGCCATAGTCCGACACACACAGGTCCAAAGCCCACATGGATGAAGGTAGAAGGGTCTCCTTTACAAAGTACCGTATCATATACAGTGGATCGATTAGGCCTAACAATGACGTCGTTTAGATGGTTCCGTTAACTTTATTTTGACAAAATTCTCTTTGTACTCCTTTTTTATCGTTTTAATTTTTACAAGCAAACACTTTACGACGCTCACCCACCCCTCATGCGCGTCACAACTAGTAACAAACAACAACATACGGGCGCGCCTCCGAAGGCAACGTCCGCCCCATGCACCTCTCTGCGTGCGCGTCCCCGACAGTCGTCTTTACCGACAATGAGTTTTTTTTTCTTACTATTTATACATTATATTATTACAATACATATAACAAAATATATATAATACAAAATATTCAAAGAATAACATAATGCAAGGGGAATATTGTTATATATAGCATAGTTTAACTGTATATGTACATATTAAATAAATTTATATTTGGATAACAAATGTAATGTTTTAATGGGCTTACTATTTTTAATATTAGTGATAGAGTATATAAACAAATTAATGTAATCAATAAATAAATCATAGCTTGGAAGTCTGTTACTAACTCTCATTTTATGGATAAAGTGTTTTGCAAGTAATATGCAAAGTTTTATTACAGTTACATTTTTTGTTACTTTTGAATAACAATAGGATATCGCTATTCTCTATATTTAATGTACTATTCATTTTTTGTCCAAAATCTTTCATTAAAGCAAACCAAAACTTTTTCAAATGTACACAGTTACAGAAAACATGTTCAATATAGTCATTACAGTATTTTCACCACAAAGCTGCATACATTTAACACATCTGGAATAAATTTAGATATTAAACTATTGTATGGATATTTACGAATGATCTTATATGAAATCTCTTTCACTTTATTCGTTAAAATATATCTATGAGGAAATATCCATACAATTTTCCAATCAACCTTGTACTTTGATGCACACTTAAATTGCACAGCAGGAAGATTTTTTGGAATCTGTAGATCCTTAATAACCTTGTTGTTAAACATTCTTTCTGCTATACTAATCCCATTTACAGAAATTGTCTCAAGGACTTCATGTGACGAGTGACAATTTTTTGGACATGTATTTCTCTTAAGGGTGTGAATACCATCAGGGATTTAATCTATGACACATGTATATTCCTTTAATGTAACTGTAAAGTTCAAATGAAGCATCTTTCATTTATTAGTTAACTTACTAATATAATGTTATTCCTATACTAATTATCTGCGGTGGGTTGGCACCCTGCCCAGGATTGGTCCCTGCCTTGTGCCCTGTGTTGGCTGGGATTGGCTCCAGCAGACCCCCGTGACCCTGTGTTCGGATTCAGCGGGTTGGAAAATGGATGGATGGATATACTAATTATCAATTAATTAACTTTTCCTTTTGTGGATTATGTTTTTATAATTCCAAATTAGACAAGGGACCATGAATGTAATATTGTAAATGGAATTTTGCTAACTTAATTGGAAGTTTCCCTACTGCATAAGGACATTGTAATAAAAAATTAAGATCACCAACTTTTTTAAATATAAAATTTGGTGTTATGTTCCAGATGTTATAAGGTTTCTTAAATATCTTTAAATCCAATTTATTTTCAAAATATTATTGTATGTTATAAAATCTAGTATGTTGAGTCTACAGTCACAATATTTGTTTATAATTACGTTTTTTGCTTTGTGTAATCAATTTTTCCAAATGACATTAAACAGTATTTTGTTTAAAAGCGTACAAGAGGAGTCTGGAATTTCTAGTGCTGAAAATGTACAGGAAACTACTATACATTTGCTTTTGAAAGTAGAACTCCTCCTTGAACAGTCAGGTCTCTAGCCAGCCATAATTTAATTTTTTTCTTAACAGAGACAACAACTGGGTTAAGGTTTAACACAGTGTTTTCACTTGAGTTTTAGTTAATTTTAATTCCCAAGTAAGTAATTGTGTTTTTAACAGGAATTTCCCAGATTTTAGATTGGTCACTTTGTTTCAACACCAGTAGTTGCCATTTGTTGATATTTAATTTCATCCCTGATACTCTTGAAAAACTTTTAATAACATCAAATGCTTTATGCACTTCACTGGCATTTTAAAAAATAGTTGTAAGATCTTTATTGCTCTTTTATTGAGTTTAAAACATTTAAGTTCACTTTGAGTGACTAACAAGCTAAAAATATGAGAGGTAAGAAGGAAAAGTAGGGGGGATAAGGGACAACCTTGATGAATCCCTCTGTGAATTTCAAATTGTGGGGAATTTCAATGAGAAAGTTCATCAACAAGGTAATTTATCCCACATTTAAATATTTTAGGGAATATAGAGGCCAATATCTTGTAATCATTGTTCAAGAGTGTTACAGGATGCCATAAATCCAAAAATTGAACATCTTTATTAGGCTCAATGAGAAGGGTTTGGATACAGTTTGAAGACTCGGCCTTCCTTGCCCCCAGCCTCCCACTGTCCATAGAAACAGAAGGAGAAGATAAGTTGTACATTTCTTACAATTCGAGGAAGAAAAGGAACTGAAGACATTTTCTGATACAGAAAAATGTAACAGCAGAATCAGGTACAGACTGTAGAAGAATAACTTTAGGGTAGCAAAGCATTCATCTTAAAGAAATAGCATAAAGGGTTAATAAATGTCAGATATCTTTGAGGGCATATCAGGAAACCAGATAAAGGTCAAGTGAGCAACAAAATGTACTGAAAGATGACTAAGAGATGATTAAGAAATGAGCAGGTGCCCTGTAAAACAACCACAATGGATAGTTGTTATATGCAATTTCAAGGGTGGTGGCTCAACTCAAAGGTATAAGAAAAAACAGAATATAACAGACTTTTATTTTATATAAGTCATTTGGGTGTAAACCAATGAACTAACCAGAGTAAAATGTATGCATTGATTGACACTGTATGTAAATTTAATAGTTTATAAAATGAACCTCTATTCTTTGATTCTTTGATCATTCTGACCATGCTGTAACAGACTGCTTTTGAAGAGTACTCCATCTAACGCATTTTGCCAAGTAGTATTAAAGATACAATAAACTCAAGTGTTTTGTGTTTATCATCATTACTGACATTGGCTAGATATATTTTTAAACATATCGTTTTAATGAACCCCCCCTTTTTATTATTTCTTTTTAATAGTTATGTCTTATTATTTCAACTATTTTAACCTTTTCACTTATTGATGTGATGTTATTGCATATCTGCAATGTTACATATTTTATTTAACTTGATTTTTCTGTAGTTAAGTTAGCTATGCTGTATATTTATAAAAGCATGATCACGCTTTCTGCCAAATTAGTATTACATATTATTTTTGTCTTGACTTCCACAGCCACATTTCTCCATATATGCAGAGAATATAAAACCAACATTGATTAAATATCAAATGAGTATAAGTACCCTCTTTACAATAAACAGGAGACTACAGCATCCTGCTGCCCCACCTTCAGAGCCATGAGGCCCATGTTGTAAAGGATGCAGGTAATTAGAACATTAGAACATTAGAATTATGCCAGTAGTGTATGCAAGTGTGTTTTATTTAAAAAAATGATACTAGGTTACTTTACTTGCAAAGAATACTGATGGTTAGATTTTTAAATCAGAACTTTGTAAACAAAATTTCAAAAGCTGGGCTAATCCTGCATTTTCTGTTGTTTGGCAGGTTTTACTATCTACAGATGCAACACAGGATGTGTCACAAGTGGCCATTAAATTTCTGTCATTGTTTAGAAGTAATTGTCAACAATTTACTGCATTTCAATATTTCATGTTTTACTTTGATTAAATTTTTAAGGGCCTTCCAAGTCAGATGAATGGCCATTACTGTGGAAGTTTCATGTTGATGGTATGACCATTTCATATTATAACTATATTTTTGTGTATGTCTGTATTTAATGTTGTGTCCAGGTTTCCAAATGACCATTTTGTAGTTTCTCTATAGAATGCACTGTATGTCATCCTTGAGGCCCCCTTCAGATTTTTTCAAGGTATGTCTTAACTTTAATTCACTCTTCTTTCATTGTTGCATTTGTGGAGAGAGGATTATATCTGGTTGTGGGTTCTCATTTTTGGCACCTTCTACAAATTGTATAGGGTATTTGTGTTGAGTTATATTTATTTTATTATAATTATTGTTCCTAGTGGTTTTGATGTTTCAGAAACGCCTACCTTTATAAATCCACATATTTTAAATGCATGTTTGAAATAGTTTGCATAAATATTTTTGTAACATTAAACTCCTTTTAACAGCTTGATTCTGCTCAATTCCTCTTTAGAATGACATGCCAGCTTTGAGGAAGTGGTGGTGTATAATGTCGCTTGAGAATTCCAGCCCCAAGGGGTAAAAGAAGTTTAAATTTCTTTTAATAATTGACATTCAGTTTTGTGGTAATATGGCAAATATGTTTAACCATGTTGTAAATCAAAGACAAATAATCAAAATGTTTACCATTATAAACTTAATGCTTCTTTTTGAAATCACTGAAGGAAATGCTCACATTGGACTGAGTAGGCTAAAGCCTTTCTAAATGATAGCCAAGAGCCTAACAAAAAATTAGAAGGTACAAAAATGATGCACAGCTTGGACAGTGTTATTTTTGTGTGTGTGTTGTTTTGGCTCATTTTGTTCCATTTCTTTATGTAAATATTTTTTTTTTCTGCTTTCAGGTTTAGACTCTATTAAGCCATTAATGGAAAGACAGAAGATGTGTGAAGACTTGCACTACATCTGAAATGAAAAAAAAATGTCTTGCTATTCCATAGCACTGATTTAATGCAGGTTTCAAATCTTTTCTTTTAGAAGAAATATCAGCCTTCCTTCTCCAACATCCAGAACAGTGGACTGATGAGCAGGTACAGATACATCATTTTATAAACTTCCATAAGAAAGCTGAACTATATTTTGTTGATGCTGGCTTAAAATGCTTAATAGTAAATAAAATGTATGAAAAGATTTTTAATGCTTGTCTCAGATGCATACTATTAATCATTAACCAGTAGGAGTCTAAGCCTACAAGGCTAAAAAGCATGTTCTCTTTCCTTTTTTTACATTCCATGTAAATGAGGAGGGACATTCTATAAGCTTTAAGATGACCATTTAAAGATTTTTCTTTTTTTTCTTAAAAAATTTTTACAGCCATTACAGAATCTTTCAGCAGTTAATGAAGACAGAGAAGTGGTGTGCTGAGAATAAATGCGTTTTCAAGGGACAAGTCTCACTCCCTTCATTACTGTCAATGGAGAAAGACAACATAAAGGAGGCCCTTCAAAAATTTGACTTGCTTTCTGAATTTCCAGAAGAAGAGGAGAGGGAATATGTCCTTAGTCCCTTTATCTTCCTTTATTCAGATATGGAAGATATGCATCTGTTTTTAGATAACAGAGAGAAAAAAGAAAAATGTAATGTGTTTTGTAAGAAAATGTAACATACTGTAAACATTCATGTCCCTTATTCTTCTGTTACAACCTACTATTTTATATTTTATATAGTTCTTTATTTTATGTATTGTTTATATATTGTTTAACTTTTTCATAATAAATGTTGCAAACCAACTTTATCTTTGCAATCCATTGTTTCAGATCTGCACTTCGTTGTGCTATGCATTTAAAATGTTTTCTAAGGCAAGGCAAAGCAAACTTTACTAAAGAGCACATTTACCACAGCCAAAACTGAACTGAAGTGCTGCAAAAGAAAGGGTAAAAGAAGCAGTTAAAATGTATATGCAGACATCACAAACCTGCCAGTATAACCAACCATTACATAAAATATAAACTGAAAATACCCACACCCATACATACATGAAGTATTTATAATCATGAATCTACAGTGGCAATATATACAAACACTAGCAAAATACCCGTGCTTCGCAGTGGTGAAGTACTGCTTTAAAATTTTTATTAAGAAGAAAAGTAAACCTTTTTAAACTGAGGGAAAATATACCAATAATTATTTGTTAAGGATCTCTTTGTATACCACATTGTCAGTTCGGCCCTCCGGTTGTAATATGACCAAGCTGTGCTCTGAGCTTACTCTTGAGCATGCAACGTATAGTTGGCCATGTGAAAAGCAATCTTGCCTCAAATCAATGCCAACCTTTTGTAGGGTCTGTCCCTGAGACTTATTAATTGTCATTGCGAAGCAGAGCCTTACTGAAAATTGGAGGCGTTTGAATTGAAATTGGTTTCACCAAAAACCTTGCATCCAGCTTTTGAGAGTTTAAACATTCATAAACATCAAAGTGTCCACTACTCAAATCGTCACCTGTGAATCTAAGATGCTTAAGAGGCATTGGCGGTTGTCCATAGGTGTAAAATATTTGGCCATTTCGGTACACTTGAAAGCGACAACTGAACAATTCAGTGGCAGCCATCAACTCACATGCAGAACCATAGGTGAAGGGCTTAAGCATTTCACTCTTATAGTGCTCCTGTGTAGTATAATTATCTCCTGTACCGTCATCAGTCCACACCTTGAACCTTTCCCAGTCATTCAATACATAAGACACAATGTTCCTCCGGATATCAAGAGTGAGCCTGATATGGCCGTGCAATATGTAACACAGAGAATGGAAAAGGCAGTCACCATCTCCGGGCATGGAAACCACTCGGTAAGTGACAGTTGTTTGATCGATGGTGATCACCTCGATAGACATATTAATGGGGGTACGATTGGAACGATAAAGGAAATGGGTACCTGAACAATGTAAACTAAGTCTGAAATACCTACACAATAACTATAATCGTAATAAACGAACAATAAAACAGTAGAGAAGCCGTGGATTAAATAAAAAGGCTGCAGTTATCAGCAGGGAGACGTGAATACCGTGGCAAAGCAAGGAAGGGAATGAAGAGACTGGAGCAACGGACGGCCTTATATAGGCAGGCAGCCAACTACGTGGGAGGCATGGGGATGGGGGACCCAATGCCGCCTCACATGGCAACCGAGCTGCAGGCTATGGACGTATATATGTACGTAAGTAGGATTCAGTTAGCGTTGGGAACCCGCGTACCAAATTTCTTGAAGATAGGCCCATAAGTAACAAAGACGGTTGGAAAGTTCAATATGGCGGCTGACAGTGGCATCATACCACCGATATAAGTACGTACATCGGTTTCGGTTAACGCAGGGAAGCCGCCTACCAAATTTCGTGAAGATGGGGCCATAAATAAGAAAGTTTAACAAGGCGGACGTTGTCGACCATTATGACCATTACGCGTAGAATTTCGAAATCAAACCTGCTTAACTTTTGTAAGTAAGCTGTAAGGAATGAGCCTGCCAAATTTCAGCCTTCTACCTATACAGGAAGTTGGAGAATTAGTGATGAGTGAGTCAGTGAGGGCTTTGCCTTTTATTAGTATAGAGTAGCAAAATACCCGCGCTTCGCAGTGGAGAAGTAGTGTGTTAAAGAGGTTATGTAAACATATATATACATATACATATATACATATATATTAGGGGTGTGACGAGACGCTTTTCCCACGAGACAAGACGAGACGAGACACGAGACTGGGTTCACGAGAACGAGACGAGACTTTTAGACATTTTTTTTAAAGAAATCCTCAATGTTTAATTATATAGCAAAAATAGCCTTTTATTTAACTGAAAAATACAAAATGCAAAAAATGCATGTCCATTTTGAAATCAACTTTATGAAATAAAACTTCTATTTTGATGAATGATATGCAGTAATAACATGTAAACACTGCAAAATATTTTGCCACAAACTGACAGGCAATTAATTGCACAATAAAATTAAATAGTATAAATAAAAATAAATAATAAACAACACAAATATCGCTTTACGTGCAATTAACCATAATTAGTGTAACTATCAAAGTAGTGCTGTCTTAAAACTCAGAGTGCAAAACAATGAACAAAATTTTCTTAAGCATGGAAAAAGAGCTAAGACCTAGGTAATGAGGTAATGACCTATACAGAACAGCCTAAGATATGATGGTCATGTTCTTTTTTAAGAATATAAGCATGTCTACATTTTCTGGCAGCAATTGTGACCTCTGGGCAGTAACTATGTCTCCTGCAGTTGAAAAGCCACGCTCACTTGGAACAGAGGTCTCAGGAATGGAAAGATATTCTTTGACAAGTGGAGACAGCAAAGGATATTTGGAGCTGTTTTCTCTCCACCATGTCAGAGGGCATGCCTCTCTTCTGTAAAGTTCAGTTTCCCTCTCAATTCCTTTGCTGGACTGTTCTGTCTTCGAGAAAGAGTCCCCTAGCAGATCCTCAAGTGCTGTCTTCTTGGAAGCAGGTTCCTCTTCTGACTCAGCTCCGCCTTCAGCTTCAAGAGCCCCCTCGCCCCCCATGTGTGGAACAATGAGCTGATGCCTCTTCCTTGCGCTCCATACTCTTCTCATCTGTGGGCTTTAAGCAGCAGAAACACTGGCTTTAACATTAGCAAGCAGCAAAGCAGTCCCCCTCTATCTTTTAACACAAATACACTCACTCTGATGCTCTCGTGTTTACAACAAACACACACACACACACACAAACACAGCATGAACCTATTAAATCCATTAAAATTTGGTACTCGGGAGACATAAATCTTCTAGGGAAAAAAAAATCAAGTCAATGATACTTGGTTTTGCTGCAACTGTTCCACCCTTTTCTGTATCCTCTGAAAGACTGCCTCACACTGGTTGCAGTCTAGCTGCGGTAGAGACTGGAATCTTGGGTCCAGCGCAGTGCTCTCCAGCAGGTAGTTGTATACATCCCCACTGTATCTGCCTGAAATATTGCTGAGAATTGCTCTCTTTGTGTCGGCCACAGTGGGGGAATCACTGTCATTTGGTGCCATGTTTTGTTCTATCATGTTCTTCAGTGGCACGATGAGAGACACTGTGGGCCTCTTCTCTTCACACAAGACAGTGGTAGCTGTCTTTAAAGGATTCAGCAGCTTCACAAGAAATTCGGCATTGACAATGTCGCAGGTATCCAGTGTGTCAATGTTTCGGGCATTTTGTCTTATTTCTGGGCTGGTGAGCGCTGCTGCTATAGCAGCCTGCTGCTCCAGGTAACGAACCAGCATATCCAATGATGAATTCCATCGCGTGGTGACGTCCATTATTAATTTGTGCGGTGGCAGTTGTAGCAGCTTCTGCTTAGACGTCAGTACCGCGGCAGCTGTCGAACTCCGGTGAAAAAAAGCAGTTACACGTCTCACCCGTGGTACCCCACAAGGAAGGGAGGGTGTTCTAAAGAGGATCTGAACTCATCCAAGTGAATAGAAAACCTCCTATTGCTTAGACAAGATATAAACCATTTAAGAGCATTACCTTGGATGTCTACTAATACTATTCAAGGCAGGATATAAGAATTACATGAGCCATAGTATTAAAAGCTGAGACAAGATCTAGCAGTAGCAAAATGGTAGAATTCTACTGTCAGTAGTTAGGAAGAGGTCATTGTAAACCATTATTTAATAAGGCTGTTTCAGTGCTGTAACAAGATCTGAATCTGTACCAGAATTTTTCCAAAATACTATTTTTGTCCAGAAATTTTTGAAATTGAACAAGGACAACTTTTTCCAAGACTTTAGATAAAAAGGGCAGTTTGGAAATTGGTGTGAAATTTGAAAGATTAGAGGGGTTCAGATTTTTTTATAGTATGTAGCTGCACCACAGCATGTTACAAGGCGTATGTGGCAGGGATTCAGGCCACAATGAACTACAAAATAACACCACAGGTTGAGGTCACCAATAACTTCCTCCCTGACTGGCTGAATGAGTTCTATGGCAGGCTTGAGGCAATGAATCATACACCAGGGAAGAAACCATCCCCCCAATGGTGAGAAACTTCTTAGACTATGTACAGCTAACATGAGAAGTAGCATCAACCCACATAAAGCTGCAGGACCTGATAACATACCTGTTTGGATGTTAAAAGACTGTGCTGCAGAGTTAGCAGTTGTTTTTACAGATATCTTCAACATCTCTCTCCAACAGACTGTTTTACCTACACAGTTGTACGCCTATCACCATCATCCCTGTGCCCAAAAAAACAGCTGTAACCTGACTCAATGAATACAGGCATGTGGCACTGACCTTTGTCATAATGAAGTGCTTCGAATGACTAGTCATGGGTCACATTAAAGCTACCCTTCCACCTTCACTGGACCATTTACAGTTCGCATATTGTGCCAATCGGTCCTCAGATAATGTGATTACACTTAGCCTACACACCATTGTATTCCACCTGGAGAAAAAAACAGCTATGCCAAGATTTTATTATCGACTTCAGTTCAGCCTTTAATACAATAATCCTGAAGCAGCTAATACTGAAACTCTCTCTGCTGGGATTGAACACCTCACTTTGTAACTGGATCTGGGACTTCTTGTCAGAAAGACAACAGGCAGTATATGTTGGCACTAAGACATTGCGTTCCATCAAACTGAACATGGGGGCACCTCAGGGCTACGTGCTCAGTCCATTGCTCTTTACTCTGCTAACACATGACTGTACTGCCAAATCCAGTACAAATCAGCTCATTAAGTTTGCTGATGATACAACAGTAGTGGGAATCATAAATAATGAAGATGAAACATCTTACAGAGCAGAGGTGAAACAGTTAGTGAGATGGTGTGGGAACAACAATCTGTCCCTTAATGTTAATAAGACAAAAGAACTGATTGTGAACTTCAGAACAAAGGCTGATGAAGGGGTTCAGTAAGAATTTAACTAAATAAAATAAATTAAACACTTTAAACATTGATCATTCTGAAGCCAGAGTTTATTGCTAGACACACAAAAATGCCCCACGCCCTGCTAGGGTCCTGCTACAGCTCCTAAGATGTGTGTGTGCTCGTTACATTGAGTAGACTACTTTTAGAAGTTCACTTATACATCATCATGAATCTCTTAACAAGTGTCATTTCTTTGTAGGAACTTAAAAACTAACAGGAAATCTAATTTTGAAACAAGCTTCATAGGAAGCTTTGCTAGTACTAACCACAGAAAGAAACAGGAGTCTTAGCATTGCTGCTGCATTATTTTCATAAGTCATTGAATAAGCCCTCTGCAATGTGAGAGATTCCTCACACACCTCTGATGGACTTTTCGCTCTCTTGCCATCTGGTAGGAGATATTGCTCCATAAAATCAAGATCAGCCAGATTGTGCAATAGCTTCTTTCCACAGAGAATAAATTTGTTAAATTCTTGGTAACATGCACATAATGAGCATTTTTATACATACAAATCAATCAAACCAGTATTTATTAAGGTACTAGCCATCTCTCTTGGCTCTGCCCGCAAACGGTGAAACATGACACACTTTAAAAATCAATAAACAAACATGTATCTCTAGCTAAGTGGAGGCAAGGTCCACTCCAAAACATGGCCAGAGGCAGAGCAATTCAAATGGAGGCTGGCACATGAGTGAGGAGGGCCCCGCCTGGCTCCCCACTCCCGACATCACGTTTCCCCCTACCCTCAGCCTGCAGCCTCTGTCTTGGATCCACACAAATGAATCGTCTTGTAAGCAAACTATGATACTTAGCACAAGGAGTGAAGTTGCAAAATCAACCGTAATGTTCAAGCAAATTATAGAAAAAAACCCGATCTAAATCCATTAAGTAGTTCTTTTGTGAAAAGCGGACAGATATACAGACAGACGGATGTTGGATTTTTTATATATAGAGAAGAATACTTGGTCTGATAAAATCAAAAACCTCCTTAAGTAATCGAGAGGGGACACTGTCTAAGGGGCAATTCGTAGGATGCAGGAGTTGCACCAAATCAGACAACAGAGTTAATGATACAGGCTCAAAGTGATCAAAGACAGCAGGACACATTACAGGAAGAGATGGATGCTGAGCAGGCAGTATGACTGATGAAGTAATAATTTTTTTACAAAACATTATACTTCCACTTATCAGATTTGTAATTATTGCATCCACCCAATCAACACATTTTTAAAGTAAGTTTAAAATCTGAATCAGTATGTTAGTTAAATTCCAAAATAAATGAATTTCTTTAGAAAAACATTTGATAATATCTTTGAAGCAATTTAAGAGATTTGCCTCACTTTTCTTGATAAGTACATACTTATAAGTTAAGGTCCCAGTCTTTTGTCCTCTTTAAACAGTTACACTTTGCTATGTTATACCTGTCTTGACTATATGTGACAAATAAATCTAGAATCTTTTTTACTACAAAAGGATATCAAGTAAGGACCATATCTACTTGAAACAGAGCCAAAATAAATGTAAATACCTACTCTTATTTCTTACATCTGAACGAAGGCACCCTAACCAAAACTTTTAAACATATTTTAATCCTGGGTTAAGTTTCATCTATAGCCATAATAAATTATTTAGGAATAACCAAGATACCATTAATTCATTCATTGTCTAGCCCAAGGATTCTCAACGTCAGTCTTGGGGACCCCCCTATTTTTCTTCCAACCAGCTTGTTTTTAATTGGAATCCTGGGCTAATTAAGTGAACTGTTATTGCCCAGATTCTGTGTTTTGAGAACAATACAGAAATGAGAAAACTAAGTTTGGTAAAATATATATATATATATATATATATATTAAAATGTACTAAGCAGTTATATGGGAATAATGTATTTTTTTTCTTTTTAACAAAATTTTCATCTTGATGTTCATTCTATTTTTCCAGGTGTTCTAATTGTTTAATTAATCCATTGTTTTCTAATTAGTGGGTCTGATGCTAAAATAGTTCCAGCCTTTTCACGATTCAGTGTTGTTAGCCTGGGTATCTGCTCTGCTCATTTTTAATTGCCATTATTAAGTTACAATGAAGGGAGTAAACTGCACAGAGAAGGGTAAAATATAATGAAAGCAACAAAAGTGACTTAAGCATTTAAATCTATAACAAAAACAGAAAGTTGAGCATGGGAAAGGCGCTATATAAATAAAATTATTTAGTATTATTATTAAATGCCTCTGTGCTTTATTAATGTAGAATAGGAGAAAAAAATACCACCTAATTAATTGAGATCAGTGTTATCAGTTGTCACTAATTATGAATCTGGTTAAAGCAAAAACCTGAAGTAACAATGGGCCCCCAGGACTGACTTTGAGAACCCCTAGCCTGTTTAGTCCTGAACAGGGTCACGGGGGTAGTGGAGCCTATCCCAGCCTGCATAGGGCACAAGGAATGAACAAGCCCTGGACAGGGTGTCATTCCATTGTAGAGTGGACACACACACACCAGCCACACAATAGGGCCAGTTTTTAGCAACACCGATTCACCTAACTTGCATGTCTTTGGACTATGGGAGGAAACTGTAGCACATAGTGAAATCCCACACAGAGAAGGGGAGAACATGCAAACTCCATGCAGGGAGGACCTGAGACTTTTGGTCTCCTTAATGCGAGCCAGAAGTGTCGCCATTGTGCCACCACCCTGCCACCACCAAGATACCAACAGTATAAAAAATATAGAATCATTTGGTACTTCAAGTATTAAACACCTTACTCACGCAAGTGATATAATTTTAAAACCATTTACCAAAACACTCATTTATTTTTATATATGTGTTGCTCCTGTAATATTGACAGGGAGAACAATTATGCATTAAAATTAAAAACTAAGGAAAGTTTTGAAAGTTTAATAACTCCACTTGAAATTTATCAACATTACAATTGTAGTGAAGAAGAAAATTAAGAAAACACAATTCAAGACAGGCAATGGAGGATGAAGGTCTCCGTGTAAGATGGAACATTTCAAACATTGTTCAATACAAAAAAAATTAACTGTATTTTTTTCTTTTACTGAGAGCTCAAAAGTTTAGTCTTTCATTTTTCACTCTTTTTGTAACAATAAATTAATTTCATTAATGGAACTTTCCCATTTATTGAACTAGGTTCCAAAAATAATGTAATAATACATTTGTCTGTCCAGGATTTTAAATCACTTTTAGCTCACAAACCATTTGACCCATTGACTTGAAATTTGGTACACATATACTACGTGACCTCTATTGTCCGCTTTCGGGGTGATGATTGACCTCCAATGTCAAAGATCAACCCAGGAAGGTCAAGGTCAAAAATCAAATAACCTGTAGCCTGAAATTTGGTACACATATACTACACTGAAACTCTGCACTACAGCTTTATATTAAAAGTGAACAGTTTTGGAATTATTACTCTTTTTAATTTTAATTTTATTTTATAATAGAATCAACTCTCAGCAGCGGGCAGCAGGGTGGACGTGCGGCAGATGCATATGGGCGCGAATATGGTCAAGCCAACTGTATTCACTGCACGTTATTGTGCAGTATGCCATTACTGGTAATAATATAAACAGAAACTTGCATTTTTGCCTCGTGGTTGGAGGAAGGAATATTAATATCGTCTTTTAGGGTTACAGGTTTAATCACTTTTTCCACATTTTGTTATTTTACAGCCTTATTCCAAAATGGATTAAATTCATTTTTTTCCTCAGAATTCTACACACAACACCCCATAATGACAACGTGAAAAAAGTTGACTTGAGGTTTTTGGAAATTTATTAAAAATAAAAAAATTGAGAAAGTACATGTACATAAGTATTCACAGCCTTTGCCATGAAGCTCAAAATTGAGCTCAGGTGCATCTTGTTTCCCCTTGAGATGTTTCTGCAGCTTAATTGGAGTCCACCTGTGGTAAATTCAGTTGATTGGACATGATTTGGAAAGGCACACACCTGTCTATATAAGGTCCCACAGTTGACAGTTCATGTCAGAGCACAAACCAAGCATGAAGTCAAAGGAATTGTCTGTAGCCCTCCGAGACAGGATTGTCTCAAGGCACAAATCTGGGGAAGGTTACAGAAAAAATTTCTGCTGCTTTGAAGGTCCCAATGAGCATAGTGGCCTTCATCATCCGTAAGTGGAAGAACTTCGAAACCACCAGGACTCTTCCTAGAGCTGGCCGGCCATCTAAACTGAGCGATCGGGGGAGAAGGGCCTTAGTCAGGGAGGTGATCAAGAACCCGATGGTCACTCTGTCATAGCTCCAGAGGTCCTCTGTGGAGAGAGGAGAACCTTCCAGAAGGACAACCATCTCTGCAGCAATCCCACCAATCAGGCCTGTATGGTAGAGTGGCCAGACGGAAGCCACTCCTTTGTAAAAAGGCACATGGCAGCCCGCCTGGAGTTTGCCAAAAGGCACCTGAAGGACTCTCAGACCATGAGAAAGAAAATTCTCTGGTCTGATTAGACAAAGATTGAACTCTTTGGTGTGAATGCCAGGCGTCATGTTTGGAGGAAACCAGGCACCGCTCATCACCAGGCCAATACCATCCCTACAGTGAAGCATGGTGGTGACAGCATCATGCTGTGGGGATGTTTTTCAGCAGCAGGAACTGGGAGACTAGTCAGGATAAAGGGAAAGATGACTGCGGCAATGTACAGAGACATCCTGGATGAAAACCTGCTCCAGAGCGCTCTTGACCTCAGACTGGGGCGACGGTTCATCTTTCAGCAGGACAACGACCCTAAGCACACAGCCAAGATATCAAAGGAGTGGCTTCAGGACAACTCTGTGAATGTCCTTGAGTGGCCCAGCCAGAGCCCAGACTTGAATCCAATTGAACATCTCTGAAGAGATCTTAAAATGGCTGTGCACCGACGCTTCCCATCCAACCTGATGGAGCTTGAGAGGTGCTGCAAAGAGGAATGGGCGAAACTGGCTAAGGATAGGTGTGCCAAGCTTGTGGCATCATATTCAAAAAGACTTGAGGCTGTAATTGCTGCCAAAGGTGCATCGACAAAGTATTGAGCAAAGGCTGTGAATACTTATCCATCCATCCATCCATTTTCCAACCCGCTGAATCCGAACACAGGGTCACGGGGGTCTGCTGGAGCCAATCCCAGCCAACACAGGGCACAAGGCAGGAACCAATCCCGGGCAGGGTGCCAACCCACCGCAGGACACACACAAACACACCCACACACCAAGCACACACTAGGGCCAATTTAGAATCGCCAATCCACCTAACCAGCATGTCTTTGGACTGTGGGAGGAAACCGGAGCGCCCGGAGGAAACCCACGCAGACACGGGGAGAACATGCAAACTCCACGCAGGGAGGACCCGGGAAGCGAACCCAGGTCCCCAGGTCTCCCAACTGCGAGGCAGCAGCGCTACCCACTGCGCCACTGTGCCGCCGTGAATACTTATGTAAATGTGATTTCTCAGTTTTTCTATTTTTAATAAATTTGCAAAAACCTCAAGTAAACTTTTTTCACGTTGTTATTATGGGGTGTTGTGTGTAGAATTCTGAGGAAAAAAATGAATTTAATCCATTTTGGAATAAGGCTGTAACATAACAAAATGTGGAAAAAGCAATGCGCTGTGAATACTTTCCGGATGCACTGTATAGGCAGCAAAATTATATCTTGCCAGAGGTGGCATTATTTAATGCTCCAGAGTTGTTGCCAGGTATGTTGTTACATATTGGTTTTTAGGACTTTAACACACCAAGCCCATCCTTGTGTTTCAGGTGTGGCCCCCCCAACCCCCATTGGTCAGAAGCTGGGGCTGATGATGTTTATGAGAAACAAATCTCGAATTACTACTATAGACAATTTCAATAATTTTATATTACCTAATTAAGTAGAGTTTTTTTTAATAATTGTTCAAAGTCTTTAGGATGCATTTTGGCAAGAAGATGTTATGTGCCAGAATTAGAGAAAAATGTACTAGGCCTTCCACAGGATATGCCCCAGACACTACAGCACACAGAGAAGTGGCGATTTGTAATGTGAGGCATTCGGGTGCTAGTCCCAAGCCCCATAGTGATTAAAAAATCCACTTAAATTAATTAGGTAATGTGAAATAACCATGAAATAAATTTATTTGCACAACGCGCCTGGTATCATCACATGTCAACATTCATTAAAAATTGTTTACAATTTGTATTTGTTTAATTTCTGGGCGAATAAAAAAAAAGGTGAAAGAGGTTGGCCAAATGAGAGTCTATGTAAGTTTTTATTTTTTGACAAGCAGATGACCTGAGGCTGCCATTTAATCTGTTGCTTTCAGACACTTCCACATTTTTTGGCAGCAAATTAGTATTGTTTTAGTTTTTTTAATCTAATGTGTTTGAACAATCATCAACGCTCTATGTCATGTTGACATCAGAGGTTCACAGTTCACACCTGCCTTTCACATTACATAACTACAGAAGAGCGAGCACAATTTTGATTACAACTTCAAGTAGAACTTCAGAAGTTAAATAAAATTTAGTTATTTCTTTAATGAAACACCCCTTCATAAATCGTTCACTTGAAGAAAAAAAGAAGATGAAGGAGCATGGACTGGCCCAACCTGACTTAAGAAATCAAGGATGAGCTTACACACTGACTTTTTCCAGCTCTTGTTATGACAAATGGAGTTGGGTAACTGAGTGTGGTGTAAGTAATGCCTTCTTTTGCTTTCCCTGTTTCCTGTTTCAAAGTGTTGGTACCAAAGCGTTGTGGACAATGACAAGGTTATGAGAGCTAAAACATCTTTCTTAAAAAATGCAAGTGGCATAAAAGTAGCTGCAGTCATCTAGGGGATAGCATTAGGTTAAATTTTTTGTCAGGCTTAATATTGCTGAACAGCTCCATGAAGGCTACAGGATTGACATCAGAAGGCATAATGAAGAGGTAACCAAAAACGGACACATCCTGTCCAGAATAATAGTTGAGATATATGTGTTTGTGGATAGTAAAATAGTCGTGTGCCTTGGAATGATTTTCGTCACATAAAAAATGTGCCACTATAGAAAAAAGGTTGTGAAACACTGCTCTAGATGGTAGTGTGCGGCTATATATTTGTGAAATGACTCAATTTAATAAGAAAGTAACAGAGAAATTTTCAGGCCTGAAGGAAAGGAGGGCAAAATTTATGTTCAAAGAAATATAGGCATCCTGATTGTAAAGGCAGAATAAGATTTAAGTTGGACTTATCCTGTGAGTGTAGTACAAGACAGATTGGAGGAGCGAGTTATGTTTTAAGATGGGGGGGTCTGTGGATCTTACAATGTGAATTTGTGCCCAGGTGGTGTAAGTCCTGGCAAACTTGCATAGGACTTGACAGACTGGCAGGAAGTGTAGAATAAAATTATTGTGGAAATAAATCTTGTGGTAAATGAGAAACTGGGAGGCAAGATTTGGGACAAATCAGAGGACTAATGATTGTATGATGTAGATATATGGAATACAGTTGAAATGGCCAAGGACTGGAAACTCTATTAACAGAGGCAGAATAAGATTTGGATTGGACTTATGCTATGGATGTGTTATAGGACAGACATAAGTCCACGTTATTGGAAGATTACGAAGGTGGGGGTGTTGGCATTATGGTGTGGTTTTGGCAGAATGGGGAACTAGGTAAGTTGGCAGAGGATTAGGCAATTTAGAGACAGGTGTAGTATAAAATTTGGGTGGCAGGTACACCTGTTCCTTTCCACATTGATAGGGCAAGTTATTGGAAGAATAATGGGATGGTGGATGTCAGGATTGAAATTTTGGAGCATAGTAGACACATTGGACAGGCGAAGATGTGCATTGACACTATGCTGCGGACCATGAGACCATGTGGAATGACCAGATAGACAGATATGAAAGGCACTATATAATAAATAGATGTGAAAGGCAAAAAAAAACACAAGACAGTACAAATTTTTAAAGGATGTTGACATGCAGTGACACCAGGCACGTTGTGCAAATAAACACATTTATTTCATGATTACCTAATTAAGTAGAGTTTTTAAAAATATTTTAACCCGCATTACAAACTGCCACTGGTTGGAAGTCTACATCTCCTGCCTTCATGAGGTTGTCTGCTTCCCCTTCTATGGTTTACCTGAGTGCAGTGTGAGGGTAAAGGAGATAGCTGCCTAATCTGCATAGGTAGAAACATCCCAGATAGAACACCCCAATTACATTGTGCACGTCCAGTCATGTGTCAGCAATTCAAACATGTGATCAAAACCAAATGGATGACAAGAAAACCATTATAAAATACAATTATTTAAAATAGAAACAGACATAAAAATATAAAAGGAAGTACCCCAGGTTGTACCATTAAGAGAGCCTCTGTGCCTGCTCAATCAGGAAGCTTGGAATTGGAAGTGAAGTAGAAGCAAAAACTCACCTGGTGAAGTGGTCAGTGTGTTATGGAAGCAGAAGGCTGGGAGATAGGAAAGAGCTCATTATTTCCTATAGTTGATTAATTAGTTTGTTTGTTTTAGCCAATCGCACAAAGGATATACAGTGCCTATAAAAAGGTATTCATCCCCTTAGTAGTTTTCACATTTTAATATTATTGTTATACAAAATTGAATCATAGCTTGAAAATTGGCTTTTTCAACACTAATCAACAGAAAAGGACTATTTACTGTAAAAGTAAAAACAGCTTTCTGAAAGGATGTTTAAATTGATTACAAATATTAAACCCAAAATAACCGAATGCATAAGTATTCAACCCCTTACTACAATACACAAAAATCATCACTGGGCAAGCCAGTTGGTTATAGAAAACACAAAATTAGTTAAACAGAGATCAGCCATCTGCAGTCAGTTGGTTTATATTCAACTGTATGTGGAAGGTCTAAGTTGTTGTGATTAAGCATCATAGCTTAATGTGCACAATGGAGACAAAAGAACACTCCAAATAATTCTGTGAAAAGGTGATTGAAAAGCACAGTGAATAAAACTGGAGAAACTGTGCATACAGTAACTGTTTCCCAGGTGCTTCACAAGTCATTACTTTATAGGAGGGTGGAAATGAGAAACTAGAGTTTGTTAGAAGACACATGGGAGACTCTGAAGGCAGTTGGAAAAGTGTTATACAGTATTGTCTGATGAGACCAAAATTGAAGTTTTGCCCATCAGACTGAACACCATAATTTGTGTAACCCAAATACTGTAACTTATCAAAAACACACCATTCCCACCATGAAATGTGGTGGTGGTAATGTCATGCTCTGGGGACAGATCTCAATCCAGGTGAGAATTTGTGGCTGGACTTGAAAAAGACTGTTCATTAATGAGCATCATGGAACCTGACAAAAATTTGAACAGCTTTGGAAAGATGAATGGGGAAAATGCATTGCCTGTTGTGTAAAGCTGTTAGAGACCTGGGTACAGAGACTCAAGGCTGTAATTGCAGCCAAAGGTGCATCTGCTAAATACTGATTTAAAGTGGGTGAAAGGCTATGTGATCAATTATTTTGTTGTTTATATTTGTAATTGGGCGGCACGGTGGAGCAGTGGGTAGCGCTGCTGCCTCGCAGTTAGGAGACCCGGGTTGGCGTCCCAGGTCCTCCCTGCGTGGAGTTTGCATGTTCTCCCTGTGTCTGCATGGGTTTCCTCAGGGTTCTCTGGTTTCCTCCCACAGTCCAAAGACATGCAGGTTAGGTGGATTGGAGATTCCAAATTGGCCCTAGTGTGTGCTTGGTGTGTGTGTGTGTGTGTACGCGCGCCCTGTGGTGGGCTGGCGCCCTGCCCGGGGTTTGTTTCCTGCCTTGCACCCTGAGGTGGCTGGGATTGGCTTCAGCAGACCCCTGTGGCCCTGTAGTTAGGATATAGCAGGTTGGATAATGGATGGATATTTGTAATTACATATCTGTAATTAATTTAAATCTCTTTGCAGAGATTTTCACTTTGACATTAAAGACTATTTTCCTGTTGATCAATGTCAAAAAAGCAAAATTAAATCCACTGTGATTCAATGACACACAATAATAAAATGTGAAAACTTCCAAGGTGGTGAATAGTTTTTGGCACAATAATTGTTGTTTTGTTCCCTTTACCAGTTCTTTTAATTTTTATCCTCTCTTCTGTTTTTTAATTTGGAGTACATTATCCCTTCAACCTGCATTGGTCTGTATTTGTGTCTTTCTGGGTAAACTCCAGAACATCACCCTTCTATCACAATAGGCACTGGATTCCTTGTGTCTCTGATTATGTTACAAGGAATATAAATACTATACATAGATTTCATCCAATTCAAGTAACTCTGTAAACATTATATTTACTCAGGTGTGATGCTTTTGCATGCACAAAATACTCTTTTGCTTTACATTTCTCTTTGAATAGAGTGGAAGAAAGGAATAATACAGCTCTACAACGCCTTAACAATAATCCATCCATCCATCCATCCATCCATCCATCCTCTTCCACTTATCCGAGGTCGGGTCACGGGGGCAGCAGCTTGAGCAGAGATGCCCAGACTTCCCTCTCCCCGGCCACTTCTTCTTGCTCTTCCGGGAGAATCCCAAGGCGTTCCCAGGCCAGCCGAGAGACATAGTCCCTCCAGCGTGTCCTGGGTCTTCCCCGGGGCCTCCTCCCGGTTAGACGTGCCCGGAACACCTCACCAGGGAGGCGTCCAGGAGGCATCCTGATCAGATGCCCAAGCCACCTCATCTGACTCCTCTCGATGCGGAGGAGCAGCGGCTCTACTCTGAGCCCCTCCTGGATGACTGAGCTTCTCACCCTATCTTTAAGGGAAAACCCAGACACGCTGAGGAGGAAACTCATTTCAGCCGCTTGTATTCGCGATCTCGTTCTTTCGGTCACTACCCATAGCTCATGACCATAGGTGAGGGTAGGAACATAGATCGACTGGTAAATTGAGAGCTTCACCTTGCGGCTCAGCTCCTTTTTCACCACAACAGACCGAGGCAGAGCCCGCATTACTGTGGATGCTGCACTGATCCGCCTGTCGATCTCATGCTCCATTCTTCCCTCACTCGTGAACAAGACCCTGAGATACTTGAATTCCTCCACTTGGGGCAGGATCTCGCTACCAACCCTGAGAGGGCACTCCACCTTTTTCCGGCTGAGGACCATGGTCTCGGATTTGGAGGTGCTGATTCCCATCCCAGCCACTTCACACTCGGCTGCGAACCGATCCAAAGAGAGCTGAAGATCACGGCCTGATGAAGCAAACAGGACAACATCATCTGCAAAAAGCGGTGACCCAATCCTGAGTCCACCAAACCGGACCCCCTCAACACCCTGGCTGCGCCTAGAAATTCTGTCCATAAAAGTTATGAACAGAATCGGTGACAAAGGGCAGCCCTGGCGGAGACCAACTCTCACTGGAAACGGGTTCGACTTACTGCCGGCAATGCGGACCAAGCTTTGGCACCGATCGTACAGGGACCGAACAGCCCTTATCAGGGGGTCCGGTACCCCATACTCTCGGAGTACCCCCCACAGGATTCCCCGAGGGACACGGTCGAATGCCTTTTCCAAGTCCACAAAACACATGTAGACTGGTTGGGCAAACTCCCATGCATCCTCTAGGACCCTGCTAAGGGTGTAGAGCTGGTCCACTGTTCCGCGACAAGGACGAAAACCACACTGGAGTTGCCCCCAGTGAGAGGCGCCGAGCGGGTGTGGGTATACTTATTGCCCCCCAACTTGGAGCCTGTTCATTGGGGTTTACCCTGGTAGACGAGAGGGTAGCCTCCCTCCACCTTCAGGTGGGGGGACGGGTCCTAACTGTTGTTTGTGCGTATGCACTGAACAGCAGTTCAGAGTACCCACCCTTTTTGGAGTCCCTGGAGGGGGTGCTAGAGGGCATACCTTCTGGGGACTCCCTCGTTCTGCTGGGAGACTTCAATGCTCATGTGGGCAATGACAGTAAGACCTGGAAGGCCGTGATTGGGAGGAATGGCACCCCCGATCTGAACCCGAGCGGTGTTTTGTTATTGGACTTCTGTGCTCATCACAGATTGTCCATAACGAACACCATGTTCAAGCATAGGGGTGTTCATATGTGCACTTGGCACCAGGACACCCTAGGCCTCAGTTCGATGATCAACTTTGTGGTTGTGTCATTGGACTTGCGGCCACATGTCTTGGACACTCGGGTGAAGAGAGGGGCGGAGCTGTCAACTGATCACCACCTGGTGGTGAGTTGGCTTCGATGGTGGGGGAGGATGCCGGTCAGGCCTGGTAGGCCCAAACGTGTTGTGAGGGTCTGCTGGGAATGTCTGGCAGAGCCCCCTGTCAGAAGTAGCTTCAACTCCCACCTCCGGCAGAACTTCGACCACATCCCGAGGGAGGTGGGGGACATTGAGTCCAAATGGGCCATGTTCTGTGCCTCTATTGTTGAGGCAGCTGACCGGAGCTGTGGCCGTTAGGTGGTCGGTGCCTGTCGTGGCGGCAATCCCCGAACCCGGTGGTGGACACCGGTGGTGAGGGATGCCGTCAAGCAGAAGAAGGAGTCCTACAGGACCCTTTTGTCCTGTGGGACTCTGGAGGCAGCTGATAGGTACCGGCAGGCCAAGCGGAATGCGGCTTTGGTGGTTGCTGAGGCAAAAACTCGGGCGTGGGAGGAGTTTGGAGAGGCCATGGAGAACGACTTTTGGATGGCTTCGAGGAGATTCTGGTCCACCGTCCGGCGTCTCAGGAGGGAGAAGCAGTGCAGTGTCAACACTGTATATGGTGGGGATGGTGCGCTGCTGACCTCGACTCGGGACATTGTAGGTCGGTGGGGGGAGTACTTCGAAGACCTCCTCAATCCCACTAACATGCCTTCCAATGTGGAAGCAGAGCCTGGGGACTCAGAGGTGGGCTCCCCCATCTCTGGGACTGAGGTCACCGAGGTGGTCAAAAAACTCCTTGGTGGCAGGTTCCCAGGGGTGGATTAGATACGCCCGGAGTTCCTCAAGGCTCTGGATGTTGTAGGACTGTCTTGGTTGACACACCTCTGCAACATCGCATGGACATCAGGGACAGTGCCTCTGGACCTCTGGATTGGCAGACCGGGGTGGTGGTCCCCATCTTTAAGAAAGGGGACCGGAGGGTGTGTTCCAACTACAGAGGGATCACACTCCTCAGCCTCCCTGGAAAAGTCTATTCGGGGGTCCTGGAGAGGAGGGTCCATCGGATAGTCGAGCCTCGGATTCAGGAGGAACAGTGTGGTTTTCGTCAGTGGACCAGCTCTACATCCTTAGCAGGGTCCTTAACAATAAGTCTCTAAAAATGTTTTAAAACAAAACAAAACAAAACATAAAATGAGGTTCAGACCTTAACTAAGCCAAAGAATATAAAAATAAACCAAAAGAAAAACAAAAGCATTTATTCAGATTTACTAAGACTGGGTTTAAAAAAAAGAACAGTCTTCTCAAGACTATATTCCTTGTTCTTAAAATGTAGACCATCACGTAATGTCTAATGTCATGTTATACAGAGGAAACGTGGAGAAGGGTATTGCTGCAGCTTTAAGGAGATAAACACCTAATGACATGACAAAGTTACCAGGCTTGTTACGAAAACGTTTATGAAATTATTGTAATAACAGAAGACCATAAATGTCTATGGTATAAATCCATGACAGAACCTCGGGACCATTCACTCAAAAATGTACCAGATTTTCTACAGATAAACTTCTACATCAGTAACCGAGTATCAAGATGCCGGTCTGCTTATGATTCCAAGGATTAATAAAATAACTGTGGGAGGTCGAGCTTTTAGTTACAGGGCCCCTAAACTGTGGAATGGTCTGCCTGCTACTATAAGAGATGCCCCTTCGGTGTCAGCTTTTAAATCCCGGCTGAAGACTTACTACTTCAGTTTAGCATATCCTGACTAGAGCTGCTGATTAACTGTACAGACTGCATCTCTGTTGTTAGTCATTAGCACTAAAACATAAGTAACATGATAGTTAATTGGATACTAACCCTCACCTATTCTGTTTCTCTTCTCTGTACTCAAATGTGGCACTTGGTGCCATGGCCCACCTGCCAAGTTGTTTTGCCTGCCTAAGGTAAAGTCATCCCTGATGGAGGATCACAGGAATCGTGGGAAGGAGGGGTCCTTTCATCGGATTGGCTGGCCAAGCGCTGTTTCAGCCATGAAATGGCCAAATGGGAGAGGGAGCTTGATGGATGAGGTCTCCAGGACTCTAAATATATCCAAATCTTCTTATGTGGTATCATCACATCTGCACTTTATGGAATATGCATCTGTACTCATAAAACATAATCTGTGCAATAACTGTCATTTGTACTTGCTGCTCATTCAACTCATATTGCTCTATAACTTCTTTTAAAACGTACATATTTTATTTTATATGACTTGTCTATTTTTAACTTGTAATTTTTTTTTAAATTATTTTTTTTAGCTTTATTAGATCTAGGCTGAGTGACTTGTTTTTCTCGTCATACACATTTCATTGTATGTTGACCCTGTTTTAACCTATATATGACAAATAAACCTAAACCTAAACCTATCTACTTTTAAATTCTGCTCTGTACTTCTAAAATTTTTATTTTTATACTGTATTGAGGATTTGTTCTGTTCTGTGTATTGTATTGTATTGTATTGTATTGACCCCTTCTTTTGACACCCTGCACTGTACGCCCAACCTACCTGGAAAGGGTTCTCTCTTTGAACTGCCTTTCCCAAGGTTTCTTCCATTTTTCCCTACTAGGTTTTTTTGGGAGTTTTTCCTTGTCTTCTTAGAGAGTCAAGGCTGGGGGGCTGTCAAGAGGCAGGGCCTGTTAAAGCCCATTGCGGCACTTCTTGTGTGATTTTGGGCTATACAAAAATAAAGTCTATTGTATTGCATTGTATTTTTTCTTTTGCAATTGAGCTCAAAACTAACTTTTAAATTTGCAACCAGGAATCAACTTTTCTTTGCTGAAATTGAAAATATGGTTGTCATTTTAAAAGCCTATACTTAGAGCAACTATAAATCCATCCATCCATCCATCCATTTTCCAACCCGCTGAATCCAAACACAGGGTCACGGGGGTCTGCTGGAGCCAATCCCAGCCAACACAGGGCACAAGGCAGGAACCAAACCCGGGCAGGGTGCCAACCCACCGCAGGACACACACAAACACACCCACACACCAAGCACACACTAGGGCCAATTTAGAATCGCCAATCCACCTAACCAGCATGTCTTCGGACTGTGGGAGGAAACCGGAGCGCCCGGAGGAAACCCACGCAGACACGGGGAGAACATGCAAACTCCACGCAGGGAGGACCCGGGAATCGAACCCAGGTCCCCAGATCTCCCAACTGCGAGGCAGCAGCGCTACCCACTGCGCCACCGTGCCGCCCGCAACTATAAATGCTATGCAAATATAAGTCATTTTGCTTTACATGCTACTTTATATCATTTCAATCAGAAGAGTTATTATGTCAAAAGTGAGGTTTTATGCACACCCATTCCTTGCATCATGTGGTTTGTTCAAACCTAGCCTATAAAGATTGGGGTGGTATAATTCACTTTATTGAGCAATTGTTCATAATTGTTTTCACAGATAAAACACTTCTTAATTAGCAGTTGAACTTTAAATTGTAAGATGGCTATTTTCTGAAGACTTACAAAATATATCTTTTATTTATTTAAAGTGCAATGAATATGATTCCATCCTGCAATCCGTTTTATAATCTTACTTTCATGTAATACTGTACAATGCAATACTTTGCAATAAGGAGACGGGGTTAACTTCTTAGGTGTTCCCAATGGGGAGTTTGCCTATCCAGTCCAGTTTTCTCCCCCAGCCTAAAAACACAAATGTTAGAGGCATCGGTGCTTCTAAATTGAGTGTGGGCATGTTTCCACCTTGCGATGCATTGGCGGCTGTCTGGGATAGGCTCCAACTTCAATATTATAGATTTTAATAGATTCATTATACAGTACATATACATGTTCTGTATAGCAAAACATTATATAAACGAAAATATGTAACAATCCTCCACATATTTTATTGTAAAATATCGGGATTGGGGTGGGCATGTCATCTCTCACTTACAGTTTTACTTTTTTTTTTAAACTAGGGGATCCCGACCCCAGCTCGCTTCGCTCGCCAACCGCCGGGGACGGACATAGGGTGCACGCTATCTCGCAGCTGAGCCGCTCGAAGGGCATCAGGGCGCTCCTCCGTTAGAGAAAGCGATTGTATTTAAAGAGATGGTATATTGAAGAGTATGCTTGGCGCGGGTGGAAGACGTTTTGGTGCTTATATTATTGATAGAAAATAAGTTACTTGAGTATTTCACTACAACTGTCTATTTTAAATACCAATGAATAATTAAACGTTGTAAAAAGTAAAAGTAGAAGTAAAAAAGAAAAACGTAATAAAAGGTAAATAAAAAATTAAATTACATTGACGCCTCGTCAAAACAATATTATGAATTACGTTATTCTCTAACTTACATTCTACAAACATTTATTTTTTGCATTTCTTTTCGCATATTGTTCGGGATATTTTACTCTTTTTCGTTTATTGTACGATTTTCTTTGGTCTTGATTTGTATTATATGGAGCTCTTTTTTGTTCATTTTTTAGACGTTTATTACCAGCTCTTGCCACTCTTTTTCCATCGTGATCCAAAATTCGATGTTGTTGAATAGAAGATTTGCTTGCCATTTACAACCGACTGTGTTGAAGGGCGGGTTAGCAGCACTGAGAGTGTCACGGGGTGGTACGGAAAGAGGACTTGCGCAGTAGGAGTAGTGACTGGGCGAACGGTGTGAAGGGTCGTGTTCAAGGCTGAATATCGCGGAAAACTTTTTTAATATAATAGACATTCAACAGTATTCCTCTTATTTGTTCTTTTATTGAGTTTCTAAAAATATCAATCTTTGTATTTTGTATTTAAATAAGACTTAATTATTACTAGTTGTTGACGCGTAGACTAAATGTGCAATGGCAAGAAAATTATTAACAATGTGCGCTTGGGTAAGGTAATATACTGACGGGTGTAAAATAATTCAGCGCTCTCTGAAACTTCTCGACCAGGGGACACATACTCCTTTTCATTAGCCTACAGGTATTTTACTTCACATGCGCATCACCATGCATCAAAATCACGTGAACATTAAACAAGGGAACACATCTTCCAATTGGCATCATGTTACAGTCATATGTTAACATCCCCACTTGCTCTCATATTGCTATGCATTCTTGACAACAGACTTCCAGACCTTCCATAAAAGCAAAACAGACTTCTCAATTTACATGCCAAATTTAATCCTTTGAGCTTCTGCAGTAACTTAATCTTTGTTACAAGTTTTGTCATAATGTTAGCAACCATTTCTTCTTTTGGACAATACTTCAGAGTAATGTTTCCATCATTTAACATTGCTCTGATAAAGTGGTACCTAATGCCCACATGTTTATAATGCTGAGTGCTTACAGGGTTGTTTGCTAGAGCAATTGCATCCTGGTTATCCTCATAAATTTCCAGTAGTTCATGGTGAATTTAATTTCCTTTAAACAGCTGGATGAGATACTCGTGCAGACTCTGCTGTACTTAGCTTCACATGTAGATAATGCCACAGTGGATTGCTTATTTGTTTTTCATGAAATTAAACCCCCATTTTACTTAGACTGAAACAGTATCCAGTCATGCTGTGTCTATCATCTGCATCTGCTGCCCAATCTGCATCACTATGAGCCTGTAGTTTTAATTGATCTTCACATTTTCTATAACATACAGCATAGTCAGCAGTTCCTTTCAAATATCATAACACATGTTTTGCTGTCACCCACTGTTGGGCACATGGTTTGGACATGTACTGTGGCAGAACATAAGTCTGGTCTAGTGCATGTCATTACATAGATCAAACTACCAACTAGTTCTCTCAGTTTTCTGGGATCAAATGCCTTATCATACTCTTGGTTGTAATCTAGCTTCTCCTCACATTGTGTTGCTCTTGTTTTACATTCTGTCAAGTCAAACCTTTCCAAAATTTTCTTAATATACCCTTTTTGGTTCAGTTTTACAAAATCATCTCCTTGCTCAAAGTTTATTCCTAAGAAATGTTTCAGTTTTCCCAGGTCTTTCATTCTAAGCTTCTCTGTTAGCATTTCTTTTACATTTTTCATATCCTGTTCATCACTTACAGCTAGTATCAAATTGTCAACCCAAATAATAATTGTTACTTTGTTATATACAGTTTCTTTGGTATACACACAATGGTCAGATGGATTTTTGAATGAATCCATTTTTACACAAGTGATCATGTAACATTTTGTACCAATTCCTGCCTGACTGTTTTAACCCATGCAATGACTTCTCCAATTTGAATACCAATTTTTCTCATTTCTTAGAATCAACCTCAAACCCTTAAAGCTGTTCCATATACACAGTCTAACTGCAAGTATGTAGTTTTTACATTCATCTGGTGTAACAACAAACTATTCTGTGCAGTTATTTAAATCAAAACTCTTATGCTTGTCATATTTGCGGTTGGAGAAGAAGTCTCTTTATAATCTACTCCTGCCACCTGACTGTACCCTTTAGCTACATACCTCACTTTGTATATCTCAGATCAGGGTTGTTTTTAATAGCATATACCTATCGACCCCCACTGTATTTTCACCCTCAGGTAAGGTGGTTAATGTGAAAGTTTTGTTTTCTTTCAATGAGTCCATTTCTTCCAACATTGCATTCTTCCACTTGCTGGATTGATTGGAATATATGGCTTCTGTAAATGTTTGTGGTACATTACTCATAATACTGAAACAATAATCAGCATTAATTATTGTTTAGTCATTGTTGTCTACATGAAATACATAATCATCCAAGTACACTGGCTTCCTGTGCTCTTTGCTGGGATAGCATGTACCAGGCTTGGCTTGTGAATTGTCCTGGTTACCTGCTCCAGTTTGATTTCCATAAACCTACAGTATACTGGCTTTTAATCAGTAATGTCAGAATTACCAATAATTCTGCTAATCTGTATAGTGTTACCCCTCCTCAGGTCATAATCATCACTGTCATCAGTCTGTTCCTGGTTGGTCTATGTTGTCTTCTCTATCCTACTCTTTTCAATAAATTGCATTAGTCTGTGCTTTAGGAACCTGCCAGTATCTGGATAGTAGACTATGTAGGCTGGGCTATATTTGTCATAGCCAACAAGGATACATTTCTCACACTTACTGTTTAATTTCTTTTTGTCTTGTTTGTATGCATAGCACACTGACCTAAACTGTTGCATTCCAGAAACATTAGGCTTTTCCCTGTCAACAGAAAGTATGGTGTCTGTTTGGTGTGATTGCAGTAGCACCTGTTCCTGATTATGGCTGTGGTTTGTACCACATACATACATAGCTCTTTGGGAAGGTTACTTTCAATGAGCATGCACCTGGCCAAATAGTGTTCTCCACTGTTGTTCAGCAGTACCATTCTGGAGAGGTGAGTATGGTGCAGAAGTCTCATGCCTGATATCATTTTTGGTCAGCAGTGATTTAAAGCCTTCCAACATAAACTCTGTACCATTATCTGACTGAACACATTTGATTTTCCCATAAGGGGCACTGTCAGCAATAAACCTTTCCAAAGTTGCCATGGTGTCACTTTTATCCTTTAGAATATAGATAAATATTACACTGGAAAAGTCATCAGTGAATACCATTATATATTTATATCCCCCCTTTGATACTGGGTCAATTGGACCTGCTAAATCTGTATGAACTAATTCAAGTACTTCTTTGGCTCTTTTGTTGGGGCATCTGTTTCTACTCTGGGTAAATTTTCCCTGAATGCACACTTCACAGGAAAGACTGGTCTTATCAACTTTACCCTTTATTTTTACCCATCAATAACATGTTGTAGGTTCAATATGTCATCATAATTACAATGGCCAAGAATTGCATGTCATGTCTGCACATCCTGACAACTCTTACAGTTGTCTTTCTTTTCATCACATACCATGTTCAAGAAGTATAGTCTGTTATACTCTTTGATGCCAAATGAATTACCATCTTTGAACTGAATTATACCGTATCTCTGTCTTGCTGGAAGATCATGCTGGCTCCGCTGGCCGTCGCTGCTTTCACTGACAAAATGTCTTGTGGGTATGAGGGAATGTATAGCACACCTCTGAGTATTGCTCTGCACTTTCACCCTCAGCTGTCAATCAGCTCCACCTCCGCATTTCCTCCCTGTTGCGTAACTCCTCTGGTTCTGGTTCCATCAGACAACTCTATGGTGTGCCTCTCTGGCTGGAAATTGTTGTCAAATGTCTTAAATCTTTTGATGTCTGCAATGATGTGTGATGTTGCACCTGTGTCGACCATCAAGCTCTTCAGCTTCAGCCTTGGCTGGCTCAGGTTTTCACTTGTCTTGAAAGCATAAGTGTGTTCATTGTCCTCCTCAGCCATCTGCTTTGCATAGTCTTTGTCCTGCCATCTCCTTTGGCACGTATCATCTCTTTGTGTCTTACATTTGCACCAGCTGCACCACTGGGTCTGTACAGAACGCTTGTTCAGATATGCTCTGGCTATATGTCCTTCCTGACCAGAACTGTAACACATAATTTCCGCACTGCTTTGCACTGGAGCACTTGGCTTTTCTTGTACCTGTACTCTCATCACATGATCATCTGATGTGCAAACATTATTTTACTCCATGTCTTCATAAATTCTTAATTTTACTTTAAAGTCTGCAAAGGTCATAGTTATCACTATGCATCACATACACAGTAAATGGCTTAAATATTGCTATTAGGAGACCATCACTTAATGTTTCCCCCGCACTTTTTAGCAATGTAATGGTGTTTTCTGCACGTATTATACAACACTGGTCTACAAAAAATATTTTTTGTTTGCTACTGAGAACTTCAGCAGCTCTTTATTAAGTTTTTTACACTGATTTCATATATGAAATCGGAATTAAACTAGCACGTCAGGTTTTTGAAATACACATCATTGACGTTTTGACACTTTTTAATATCAATATAATATATCAACACGATATCTGGAGTTTGGACTATGTCCCACCAAAATTGTTTTGATGTGTTTATTCTGAAAACAAACCAGAAGACGATACCAGAGACATGTTAAAGCATATTTATGTCAATTTACCTCAATATAAAAGTGAGGTCAGCATGCCCAAAAATGTTGGAGGCACTCGCTTTTGCGCTTGTACTGCACATCCGTCTCTCTTTGCAAGAACCAACAGTAGTCACCTATCATGCTCAAAGTGAATTTTCTCCGATATCAGTTTCCCATCACCTTAATATTTTGATGAAATCTTTCCCCATGCTCATCTCTGACATCGCTTAGATTTGGTGGAAAAGAGTCAAGATGAGAAGGTAAAAAATGCATCTTCCGTGACATTCTGGCTCCCGTAAGATAATATACTTTCAGCATGTTCTCCACAAGCTCAATATAATTCTCTGCTCTGTGACTGTCAAGAAAATTCTGGACAACCTGCACGAATGATGGTGCTGATTCAGTTGGCTTTGTTTCTTTTTGAACTCATTGTCAAGAATCAGTTCACAAATTTCAGGGCCAACAAAAACACATTCCTTAATTTTGGCTTCACTTTTCTTGAGACCAAACTTATTTCTTAAATGCTGAAATGCATCACCTTTACTGTCCAGTCACCCTAGTTGTCCAAGACCTGGAACATCATAACTAAAAAATGGGACATGCTAGACAAAAACGGTTTTCAGATTTGGAGTCAGCAAGTGAAATTTGTTAAAGTACAGGTGAAAGAATCCCAGTAGCAAAATGCTTGTTGACCAGTGTAATCAGTGACACTTTCTCCATGCATCTTCTCTGTAATAAGGTCAACAAAGTTTACAAGCTAATTATTTGTGGCTTGCCCTTACCAGCGTAATAGTCTCTTAAGATTTTTAACACTTTTCTGCCATCATCTGCAGCTTATCATCCAGAAACTGTATTAATTTGGCATAGGCCTCACCATTTCTTTTGGCATATTCCTCTTTGTCTTCATCTCTACTTGGCTCATACAGTATCATCTCTTTCAGCCCTTGTAAATGCAGCTGGCCCAAAAATTTTGTTTCTCACAATTCATAGTTCTTCTCATCTCCGTTGAACATGAACCTACTCCATCGGTTACCCTGTTCTCTCTTCTTGATTCCAGCAGCCCATGCATTCGCAGTACCCGCCATGCCGTTTACTCGTCAATTAACTCATGCGTGTCCAGGGCCCATAACCTGTTGATGTGTAGACTAAATGTCTGTGCAATGGCAAGAAAATTATTAACAAAGTACGCTTTGGGTAATATACTGACGGAAGAAAAATAACTCAATGCTTTCTGAAACTTCTTGACCAGGGAACACAACGGTCTTGCAGCCTGCTTTTAATTATTCTTCTTTACATTTACATGCACACCACCGTGCATCAAAATCACATGAGTATTAAACAAGGGAAAATATCTTGCAATTGAGAGCATTTTACGGTCATATATTAACACAAGTAAAATATATTGGCGTTTAATGAATTTTATTAACATTGCAGTACTTTGAGAAAACAATTAGTGGAACAGGCTTTTAGATGAATGTCTTGAGTAGATAACCAAATGTTTTGCCCTATTTTAAACTCAAAAAGGACTAATAGCACTCCTTTTTATGTCACATTGAATAAAGATATCTTAAAAGCAAACTGACCTTCATGAAAGGCCATTTTAATGGAACATTCCTTACCTGTATTTCAAGAAAGTTATTTGTTAACGAAACAGTTTCAATCCCTGATTTGTTCTTTCTTTTACAATTTGGCTTTCATAAGTAAGAGATGTCTTTAAGAAGGCCATAGCGAGGTCAGCTCCGGGACAAGATGGTATCCCATACCGGGCGTACAAGAGCTGCCCTAAGTTGACAACAAAACTCTGGAGACTAATGAGCGTCATTTGGAGAAAAGACAGAGTGCCAGAGAGGCGGAAAACAGCAAAAGGTTGTTTTATCCCCAATAAAGACAAAACAAAGAACATCTCACAGTTTTAGACCATCTCAGTCTTGAATGTCGAAAGGCAAAATCTTCCTGTCAGTCTTTACCAAAAAGATGACCGAGTACATACTGGTCAATCAGTAAATCAATGCATCAGTACAGAAAGGCAGCATCCCAGGAGTGTCAGGATGTCTAGTGCACACCCTTGCACTATCACAGATCTTTGGGGAAGAAAAAGAACACAAGGGAGACCACACAGTGTTGTGGCTTGACCTTACTAACACCTATGGCTCTATTCCACAACAGCTGGTCAGTACCTCCCTGAGAAAGTACAATCTTTCCAGTAAGATACAAAATGGCCTCAAAGTCAATTCAGACAGTTGTAAGATGAAGTTCACGACTGGCAACAACACAACAGAATGACAAAGGCTTGAAGTGGAGATAGTAACAGGTTGCAAAATCTCAGTCATCTTGTTTGCCACAGTGATACATCTGCTTGTGAAGTCAGCAGAACCACCAAGCTGAAGACCAATAATGACGTCCAATGTATGACAATCATCCACTCAAGCATTCATGGATGACATGACCATAATAGTAAGGTCAGTGGAGGAGGACAAAATGATACTGGGGGGGGTTGCTGAGAAACAGTGGTGAAATGGGCCACGATGATATTCAAGCCGAATAAGTCCAGAAGACTAGTGCTGAAAAGAAGGAGGGTGAACAACTCCACTAGGTTCAAAGTAGTAGGAAATACCAACACTGTCAGATAAGCCAGAGAACAGTCTGGGAAAGAGGTTCGATGTCAGCCTCAAGGATACCATGAAAATAAAGGTGGTGGTTGAAGAGACATGGCTTATCAGGGAGATAAGAAGCTTGGTTTTACCAGCATGGAGCTTTGCTAAGGCTTCTCTGGCAACTGCTTATGTATGATCTCCCTATAACAACAGTGGAGATAATGGAAAAAAACAACCATTTGAGAAAGTGACTTGATGTGCCAAAGAGTTACAGCAGTATTAATATCTACAGCTCAGAGACCAAGCTCCAACTCCAAATGCAGGAAGACTGAAAAGAGATCGAAGTTTATAACCATTGTCAGGATTGGAGAGAAAGCCCCTCAGTTTATGTAGAATGGTATGCTGGGAACAACCAAAGGTTGCGAATAAGAGCTGACATCACATACCACTTCATATTTTTACAGGATATTGTCAACACGATACAAAGGCCAGACTTGTTAATCTGGTCTAGAACAACAAAGGCCACCATCATGCTGGAGGTGACAGTACCATGGAAACCGCATGTGAAGGAGGCCTATAAGAGGAAGCTGCACAAATACCAGTTACTGGTGAATGATTGCATTGAGAAGGATGTGGAGAGCAAATTTACTTTCCAAGGAGGTCAGAGCAAGAGGTTTTCCTGGATAGTCTCTATGGAGATTATTGAAGATTCTGGGTTTCACAAAGTGTTATAATTACTGTTACTATGGAGAGAGGTGCAAGGGTCAAGCCACCTAACTCAGGTTGGGCCTGAGAAACACTCACCAATGCACCACAGAATGAACTGTCAAAACATACAATTTTTTGGTCTATTCCACTTTTTCAGGTTTTGACAGGACATCTTCAGTCAAACTGTGAATTGAAGTTTAATTCTAAGAAGTGGAAGAAATTTCACTCAATAAATGAGAAGTGAATAGTAGTCTACTACAGTACAATCCAAGGCTCTTGCTTAAAGGATACACAAAAGTAAAATAGAGGCGAGTTCCTTAGCTGAAGGTAATTTCTGTAGTGCAGTAAAACAAGCCTTATGTTACAACTAAATTTACTGTATTTACTTAAGATGTTGGCAATTATTTAACAAAGTTCATTGATACTAAATCCCATGGACATTCTGGTAGTGGTATAAGTTTCATGTTATATTTTAGCCAGGGTTCTTTCCTTGTCTTATGCTAATATTCCGTTTCTTTGTCTTTTTCATTCATGTTCAGTACTGTTAATTTGTTATGATTATTTCAGTTGATATCATTCCTATTATTTAGTAGATATGTTAGTAGATATGTTTAATGTAAGTATCTATCTATCTATCTATCTATCTATCTATCTATCTATCTATCTATCTATCTATCTATCTATCTATCTATCTATCTATCTATCTATCTATCTATCTATCTATCTATCTATCTATTGTAGTGTCAGCACCATGTGTCAAAAATAAATAATTGCTCATTTAGAAGGCTCTTTGAGGTGGCTCGCATTTGTGTGATGGAATGCTAGCTCATACTATGGGAGACTCATTCCTTGTTGTTGCAACTTGCCAGCTCTGTTGCAGTATTATTGTGTTTTTATGTTTAAGAATATTTATGTACCATCTTCCATCCATCCATCCATTTTCCAACCTGCTGAATCCGAACACAGGGTCACGGGGGTCTGCTGGAGCCAATCCCTGCCAAACCAGCATATTAATTCTGTTAGACCTCAGTGCAGCACTTGACACTGTCAGACATGACATCCTACTGTCCAGAATGGAGAACATGCTGGGTATCTCTGGCACTGCCCTCCAGTGGTTCAAGTCCTATCTGACTGATAGGCAAGAGTTTGTTAGTCTTGGCAAGAGCAGATCCAGCTCAGCGCCAGTCACACAAGGAGTCCCTCAAGGCTCTGTCCTCGGTCCTCTGCTCTTCTGTATTTACATGCTTCCCCTTGGCCATATTATCCGTAGCTATGGACTGGGTTATCATTTTTATGCAGATGATACTCAACTCTATTTCAATGTTAAAAGTGGAACTTCATCAGAGCTTTCTCAGCTCACAACCTGCCTTAGTGAAATTAAAACCTGGATGGAGCGGAACTCTTTAAAATTAAATTGCAATAAAACTGAACTCCTGCAAATTGGGACTAAAATGCATCTTAATAAAATGAGCTCCTTCCCAGTCTATCTTGGCAGTGATCTCATCAGACCTGCCTCTACTGTAAAAAATCTTGGTGTCATTTTTGATTCCTCCCTCTCTTATTCCGCCCACATAAATCACATTAAGAAACTTTCTTACTTTCACCTCCGTAACATATCCCATGTTCGCTCCTTCCTCTCCTTTTCTAACGCTGAGAAACATGTCCATGCTTTTATCACATCCCGCATCGATTATTGTAATTCCCTACTGGCAGGTGCCCCTTCTAATCTTATATCACAGCTCCAGCTTATTCAAAACTCAGCTGCAAGAGTCCTTACTCGAACCAGCAGTAGCGAGCACATCACACCCATCCTGCTCCGTCTCCACTGGCTCCCTGTGTCTTACAGAATCGAATATAAAATCCTACTAATAACTTACAAAGCCTTAAATAACCTCGCGCCAAACTACATCAGTGACCTTCTCCATCACTATGTGCCTGCCTGCCCACTAAGGTCCTCTGATTCTGGAAATCTTGTTGTGCCCCTCACTAATCTACACTCCATGGGTGACAGGGCCTTCAGCTGTATAGCGCCCAGACTCTGGAATGATCTACCAAAATTAATTAGGACTCCATGAATTCTTTTAAAAAACAACTCAAAACTCATCTGTTCAGGAAGGCTTTTAGCTCTATTTGACTTTATTACCCTTCTCTCAGTTTACTTCTCTGTCAAGATGCTAATGTAACCTGTGTGTGTGTGCTAGACCATCAATTATGTTGTTTGTTTCTTTTTTTTTTCAAAATTCACTGTCTTAATCTTCTTTATTTATTTATCTGGTTTCTACAATGCTATATACTGTATACGCTGCCGTTCTTTATTATATTCTGTAAGTGCCTTGAGCATGGGAAAGGTGCTATATAAATAAAATGTATTATTATTATTATTATTATTATTATTATTAACACAGGGCACAAGGCAGGAATCAATCCCGGGCAGGGTGCCAACCCACCGCAGATGTACCATCTTTTTCAATGTTATTATGTTTCCCTTTCATCACAGTTAGGAACCACCCCCAGCCCATAAAAGAAGTCTGGGCAGTGAGTCCCACTCATGTGGTTTATTTTTGAGTAATTTTTTGCCCATTTGAGCATTTCTTCTATTTTTTCTCTTTTTTTTTTTTTTTTTGCATTTTGTTAAATAAAACCCAGACATTCATGGCATGTGGAGCCCAGTATACCTGCACTCTTAAAAGTAATGGTTCTTTAATGGTATTTTATGGGTCTTTACTTGATTTTGTGGTTAATCATATAACATTTGCTTGACAAAGCACCATTTAATTCTGGAAGTGTTCTTACATATCAGTTTCATTCTTTGTGCTTTAAATAACATCCTAATATGTAGAAAAAAACCCTGAAACCTATGGTAGTCTACCCAGCAGATATTATATACATATACAGCTTTAAAATTATCTTCCATTGATATTTCAAATCTACCAAGTTACCATCTGTTCATCCTTATTTACTGTATGGATCCTGTTATGGATACAAATAAATAAAGGTTCTTTCTGGAACCTTAATGTGAATGGGTTTTTGGCACCATTATTTTTAAGAGTGCACATAACATTTTGCTGTCAATCACCCATCAAGACAAACCTGTCTTCAGGGTAATTTGCTGGCTACTACAATACAGTTTGCATCTATGTGTTAATACTTTGATATTGCTTGCAGTTTACATATGTGTACTAATCCACATATTTTTGGGAATGATCGTTATGTGTGTGCCATTAATCACACCAGAAGTCCAGGAAAAACTGTCATTTTACTTTAAGTGCTGTAGAAAATCTTTAGGTTGTAACCTATTAGTTGCTCCCTGAAGAAAACCCATTTGTAATATTCTGATATTTCCTTTTTTCTGTTTTTGCTAAACTTTAAATTTAAGCCTCTAGCAGTTTACAACAACAACAACATTTATTTATAGAGCATATTTTCATACAAATGATGAAGCTCAAAGCGCTTTACAAGATGAAGAAAGAAAAAAGGAAAAAAATACAAAAATTTGGCAATGCTAATTAACAAAGAATAAAGTAAGGTCCTATGGCCAGGGAGGACAAAAAAAAAAAAAAAAAAAGAAAAACTGCAGATGGCTGGAGAAAAAAACAAGGCCATGAGACCACCCAGCCCCCACTAGGCATTCTACCTAACATAAATGATCTAATCAGTCCTCATGGTTTTCAGACTTCACATGGAAGAATTAGACTTAGGGTGCTTTGATCAGGTGGTGGTGGCGCAGATCGCCACCACAGAAAACCAGACAGAGAACATCAGAGAAAGTAGGGATTAGTACTGATTTTGGAGACATGAAAAAAAGACAATTAAATGCATATGCAGAATATCAGGGTTACACTAAAATGAAGCTATGAGAAAGCCATATTAAAATAATGAGTTTTTAGCAGTTTTTTAAAGTTTTCCACCGCATTAGCCTGGCGAATTTCTATCGGTAAACTATTCCAGCTTTTAGGTGCATAACAGCATAAGGCTGCCTCACCACTTCTTTTAAGTTTAGCTCTTGGAATTTTAAGCAGACACTCATTTGAAGATCTAAGGTTACAATTTGGGGTGTAAGGTGAAAGGCATTCCGAGATATAGGATGGAGCGAGATTATTTAAGGCTTTGTAAATCATGAGCAATATTTTAAAGTCAATTCTAAATGACACAGGTAACCAATGTAGTAACATCAAAACTGGGGAGATGTTTGGATTTTCTTTACCTAGTTAAGATTTTGGCAGCTGCATTCTGCACTAGTTGCAGTCGATTTATGTCTTTCTAGGGTAGTCCTGATAGGAGTGCGTTGCAGTAATCTAGTCGACTAAAAACAAAAGTGTGAACTAATTTTTCAGCATCTTGCAAAGTTATAAGGGGTCAAAATGCTGTCCTAGTAATCTGATGAATATGTGATTTAAAATTTAGGTCAGAGTTAATAATTACTCCTAAATTCTTTACCTCTATCTTAACTTTCAAGCCTAATGAATCAAGTTTATTTTTAATCCCCTCATTATATCCATTTTTGCCAATCACTAAGATTTCCGATTTCTCCTTATTTATGACCTAATGTAAGCATATAGATCGATAAAAGCAGTGAACCCAGGATAGATCATTGTGGAACACCATATAGAATATCATGTGTCTTTGAAGTATAACTACCACAACTAACAAAGAGTTTTCTGCCTGTCAAGTAAGACTTGAACCAATTTAAGACATTTCCAGAGAGGCCCACCCACCTACTAAGGCGATATATAAGAATATTGTGATCAATAGTATCAAATGCAGCACTCAGATCAAAGAGGATGAGAAGAGATAAACGGCCTCTATCTGCATTAACCCGGAAGTCATTTACTACTTTAACAAGTGCAGTTTCAGTACTGTGATTTGTTCTAAAACCTGGCTGAAACATGTCAAGAACAGCATGTTTATTCAAGTGACCATTTAGCTGCATAATAACTGCCTTTTCAAGGATTTCACTTAAGAAAGGCAGTCTTGGACCGGATTTCAATGGACATGTTGGTGAAGGGAACAGAGGAGATGAGGAGGTGATGGGTAGGTATGGTGTCAAGGAGAGGAATGAAGAAGGTCAGAGGATACTGGATTTTACCAAAAGGATGGACATGGCTGTGGTGAATACGTATTTTAAGGAGAGGGAGGAACATAGGGTGATGTACAAGAGTGGAGGAAGATGCACACAGGTAGATTATATCCTATGCAGAAGAGTCAATCTGAAGGAGATTAAAGACTGCAAAGTGGTGGCAGGGGAAAGTGTAGTTAAGTGGCAAAGGATGGTGGTCTGTAGGATGACGTTGGAGATCAAGAAGAGGAAGAGGGCAGAGTCAAGGATCAAGTGGTGGATGTTGAAAAAGGAAGACTGCAAGGTTGAGTTTAGGGAGAAGGTGAGACAGGCACTGGGTGGTAGTGAAGAATTACCAGAAAGTTGGGAAACTACAGCAGATGTAGTAAGGGTGACAGCAAGAAGGGTACTTGGCATGACATCTGGACAGAGGAAGGAGGAAAAGTAAACCTGGTGGTGGATTGGGGAAGTACAGGAGAGTATACAGAGGAAGAGGATAGCAAAGAAGAAGTGGGATAGTCAGAGAGATGCCGAAAGTAGACAAGAGTACAAGGAGATAAGGCGCAAGGTGAAGAGAGAGGTGGCGAAGGCTAAAGAAAAGGTGTATGATGAGTTGTATGAGAGGTTGGACACTAAGGAGGGAGAAAAGGACCTGTACCGATTGGCTAGACAGAGGGCCCTAGCTGGGAAAGATGTGCAGCAGGTTAGGGTAATAAAGGTAAAGATGGTAACGTACTCACAGGCGAGGAGAGTGTGTTGTGCAGATGGTAGAGTACTTTGAGAGGCTGTTGAATGAAGAGAATGAGAGAGAGAAGAGGTTGGATGATATGGAGATAGTGAATCAGGAAGTGCAACAGATTAGCAAGGAGGAACTAAGGACAGCTATAAAGAGGATGAAGAATGGAAAAGCCGTTGGTCCAGATGATATACCTGTGGAAGCATGGAGGTGTTTAGGAGAGATGGCAATGGAGTTTTTAACTAGATTGTTTAATGCAGGGGTGCCCAATACATCGATCGCGATCGACCGGTAGATCGCAAAGGTAGTGCAGGTAGATCGCATTGCATTCAAAATAATTTTTTTTTAAACTTTAGTCTATCATATATCCTCCCTATGGCATTTGCCACTTGATTGACATACAGGGTGGCCAGTCTGAGATCTCTTTTCTTCTAACACACTGGTCATCCCGCACGCACGATCAAACGTGCGAGCTACTGCAAAACTCCGGATGTGATCTAGTTACTCTTCCAATTTATATCGACTAAAGAAGGGATTTACAAAAAAATTTGTTTGGGGAGGGTAGGGGTTGGATGTGGAATTGGAAGAGGATTTTTTTTCTCACAATGTCACAATCGAAGTGTGTTTGTCTGATCTGTCAATCTATCATTACTATTCCAAAGAAGGAAAATGTGGAAATGCACTTTCGAACTGTTCATAAAAACTACGAAACTGACTTCCTTCCAAAAAGCGATCTGAGAAAGAGAAAGGAGAAGGAACTAAAATCGCAGTTAATCGGACAGCCATAATTTTTCACTCAGCTGAATTCAAAAGCAAAGGCAGACACACCGAAGCATCATTAAGCATAAGAAGTGTGCCATAAAGGTTATTCAGTTATGCAAGGTACGACAACATATATTTTATGTATAAAGTATACTCAGTATATATATATATACAGCATATATATTGTGAATGATTGAGGCACTGTCGTCCCCTTGAACACTCAGATGAGACGTCAGACAATAGATAAAAATCCAATTATTTATTTTATAGTAATAATGTGCACCAAGCACCCTTCTCTCCACAATACTTATAAATAATCACCAATAATCAATACAATAATCCAATCCTCCTCTCCCAGATGCGTTGCCACCCTTCCACCCAGCTCAGCTCAACATCTGGGATTTCCCATCATCCTTTTATATTCCCTGACCTGGAGGTGTTCCTGTCCAACAATCCCACAAGTCCTTATGACTTCAGGGTCAGGGTAAATGTCCCTTTTCCTCAACCCGGAAGCACGTCGTTTCTTCCTGTCAAGTGATCATGACGCACTTCCGGGTTATAGGGCATGTGAGCCTCCCTGCTGCGTCCTCTGGTGGTCCCCACCGTGTCCAGCAGGGTTGGGAATAAAAACTCCATTGTCCATAATTCCCTACTGGGGCACTTCCATGCTACAGGGAGGGCTCCATCTAGCGGCCTGGGGGTATTGGCCGGGACAAATGGCCGGCCATATCTCACAATATATAACATTTTTAATGTAGGTAGATGATTTCGACCTGGTCATTTTAAAAGTAGCTTGTAAGCCGAAAAAGTGTGTGGCCACCCCTGATTTAATGGAATCTTGGAAAGTGAGAGGATGCCTGAGGAATGGAGAAGAAGTGTACTGGTGCTGATATTTAAGAATAAGGGGGATGTGCAGAACTGTAGTAACTATAGGGGGATGAAAGTGATGAGACACAGCACGACGTTATGGGAAAGAGTAGTGGAAGCTAGGTTAAGAAGTTAGGTGATGATTAGTGAGTAGCAGTATGGTTTCATGCCAAGAAAGAGCACCACAGATGCGATGTTTGCTCTGAGGGTGTTGATGGAGAAGTATAGAGAAGGCCAGAAGGAGTTGCATTGCGTCTTTGTGGACCTGGAGAAAGCATATGACAGGGTGCTTCGAGAGGAGTTGTGGTATTATATGAGGAAGTCAGGAGTGGCAGAGAAGTATGTAAGAGTTGTACAGGATATGTATGAGGGAAGTGTGACCGTGGTGAGGTCTGCGGTAGGAGTGACGGATGTATTCAAGGTGGAGGTGGGAATACATCAGAGATCGGCTCTGAGCCCTTTCTTATTTGCAATAGTGATGGACAGGTTGACAGACGAGATTAGACAGGAGTCCCTGTGGACTATGATGTTTGTTGATGACATTGTGATCTGTAGCGATAGTAGGGAGCAGGTTGAGGAGACCCTGGAGAGGTGGAGATATGCTGTAGAGAGGAAAGGAATGAAGGTCAGTAGGAACAAGACAGAATATATGTGTGTAAATGAGAGGGAAGTCATTGGAATGGTGAGGATGCAAGGAGTAGAGTTGGTGAAGGTGGATGAGTTTAAATACTTCGGATCAACAGTACAGAGTAATGGGGATTGTGGAAGAGAGGTGAGAAAGAGAGTGCAGGCAGGGTGGAATGGATGGAGAAGAGTGTCAGGAGTGATTTATGACAGACGGATATCAGCAAGAGTGAAAGGGAAGGTCTACAGGATGGTAGTGAGACCAGCTATGTTAAATGGGTTGGAGACAGTGGCACTGACCAGAAAGCAGGAGACAGAGCTGGAGGTAGCAGAGTTAAAGATGCTAAGATTTGCATTGGGTGTGACAAGGATGGATAGGATTAGAAATGATTTGTCTTCAATTCTTTTTTATATAAATTGATCTATTTGTATGGAATGATTACAATAAAATTAATAAATAAAATTAAAAAAAAGAAATGAGTACATTAGAGGGTCAGCTCAAGTTGGACGGTTGGGAGACAAAGTCAGAGAGGCAAGATTGCATTGATTTGGACATGTGCAGAGGAGAGATGCTGAGTATATTGGGAGAAGGATGCTAAGGACAGAGCTGCCAGGCAAGAGGAAAAGAGGAAGGCCTAAGAGAAGGTTTATGGATGTGGTGAGAGAGGACATGCAGGTGATGGGTGTTACAGAACAAGATGCAGAGGACAGAAAGATATGGAAGAAGATGATCCGCTGTGGCAACCCCTAACAGGAGCAGCCAAAAGAAGAAGTAGACCATTGAGTTAGCACACTACCATTTTAGTGGGGATTTTCTTGTGCGAGAATTGCCATTTTGTGCATGAATGCGTGAACACTGCCATCTTGTTTGTAGTAACCATCCAATTGCTAGCAAAGTGGTGTGTGACCTGGGATGTATTCGACCTACCTCAATAAAAGATGGTCACACCCATTACTTCTTGTCCTAATTTCGAGATTTTTTTCTTAAATCAAGAAACAAATTCAGAGTTTAATTTGATTAGTTAGAATTAAGGAATTCTAGCTATTGAGATTTTTGCTATGTTCTTTTCTACTTCTGTTTCATTTTAGTGTACTGGACTTTGACAATTACTATTATTGATCTTTTTCAGGTTTCTGGAGTTTTTCCAAACTTTTGAATAAGTTTTTGTCTTTTCCCTGAATGATATTCACTGCATGGTTCATTTTCATGTTCTCTTTTTTTAAATGATCTGGGGCCTCATGTTTAATGCCATGTGTAGAATTCACACTAAAGGTTGGCGTATGGACAAAAACAGAAATGTGAGTATGCACAAAAAAATTTAGATGCATAAAACTGTGCATTTATAAACCCCAATCAATGTGAATTTTAACACACATGCATGTGCCTACAGCCCCACCCGACTCTTCTCAGAATTTTGCAGATTTTAATATGGAAATCAATATAAGTAGCCTCTTCCATTCAGTGTTTTGTTAAAAGACAATGCCAAAACACGCATGAAAAAGAATTTAAAAAATGAAGAGGTCAGAAGTCAAAGTCAACATGAAAAGGTGAGTGTCTGAGTGTCATACGGAAGCATATTAGGGCCACAAAGAAGAAAAAAAATTCTGTGTCGAGATTAAAGTCGAAATGTTGACTAATTTTTAATCTCAAAATTTCCACTTTAATCTTGCAGTTTATTTTGTCATTAAAGTAGAGCATTGCAAACTTCATCTTAAAATCGATATTTAATTTACTGGAGTTTCTCAAATCTCATCGTAACTAAAGCAGCACGTTAAATGCTTTGCATTCTGTGTTCATTGATTCAGTCGTTAATCATGACATGCTTCTTAAACGGGCTTTTTCTTATGCCAAAAGGAGCTTGGAAGCCATGATTGCCACACAGAATATGTTACATTCATGATATTACAGTTCTCTGAACATTTTAAAATAATAAGATGTATACTTGATATCATTTTCATGAAGAAATGCATGCATTAAATCATGTATTAAACATATGGGGGCATGGTGGCGCAGTGGCAGTGATGAGTTGGAGCCCTGTCCAGGGATTGATTGTTTCTGCCTCCTGCAAGATGCTTGCTGGGACATGTGTGATCCTGAATGGAATAATTTACTGCAGCAGTACTGTGTCTTTCAAATGTACCAACCCCCAATTCCTGTCCTTATGTTTTCTTTCTCTATGTAACCAATCGCCACACAACAAGCATCTGTAATAAATGAAAAACCAGCTGCAAGCTTAGAACACAGATTCATCAAAACTTTAAGGGCACATTGAAAAATCTTTGTTATATATTCTTATTTATTTCATCCATTCATCCATCCAGTACAAACAATTTTACCGGGAGGACTTGATGGATTGATCAAGTGCGTTAATATATCTTGAGATTAAACTGTTTCTGAGGCTCGAGGTCTGTGCAGAAAAGGCTTTGAAGTGTTTGTCAGATGGGAGAAGTTCAAATAGACTGTGGTGTGGGTGAGTGGTATCCATGCAGATGCTGGTGGCTTTCCTGAGGCAGTGTGTGTTATAAATGTCCTCCAGGGATGGAAGGTGTATCTTCTGCTGTAAGCTGTAATCCTCTTCACTCTCGACACAAGCTGTGTAGCTGTGATACCACACACAAATACAATAAACAGGTTAAAATACTCTCAGTGGTGCACTAAGAGTAACAACACTAAAGCAGCTATGGTATTTGGAATAGTTTGGCTATTCTGTGCACCATTAAATAGATAGATAGATAGATAGATAGATAGATAGATAGATAGATAGATAGATAGATAGATAGATAGATAGATAGATAGATAGATAGATAGATAGATAGATAGATAGATAGATAGATAGATAGATAGATAGATAGATAGATAGATAGATAGATAGATAGATACTTTATACAGTATTATTAAAGAATGATTACAATCTAGTGCCTTAAATTTGTAGATGACATTCAATTAACTTCTGCGTCATGGATGTGAATCAAAAAAAGAAAGACCACAGAAACAGTAGCACTGCTTTGAAACTGGGTGCCACCAGTTTGCAAAACCAAGCAGAAACGTGCATATGTATGGTGTGGTGCTGCTGTGAAAATGTGCATGGCTTTAAGGCAAGTGAGCATGGAAACAGGCATACGCAACATTTTTGTGCACATGCACCGTTTATACATGAGGCCCCTGGATTCTCAGGATTACTCTTATTAGGAGTTCCATGTCTTCTCATATATAACTGTTCTGTTCATAGGCACATGACAAGCAATCACCCAGCCCATTCAAATAAACTTAAATCTTTTTGAAAAGGGCCTTCTTTTTTGGTATTCAGTTGGTCAAGTCTTCAGAACACTTAACTTTTTGGTGTAATCTGATTGCTGCTGATATAGTTTAGATGCCAAAGATGGTTTTCGTTGATACAAAATCATGGTTAGACCTGTACGAGATCATTATTTTTTTTTCCTATAGTTAAATTCTACCATTTAGTTTAAGCAAGTTTGGCAATGTTAAATTGTCATATTGCTAAATAAGTCCAGTCCAAACACATTTAATCAGGCCCATCAAAAAATAAATTCTGCTTTTTCTGCTGCTCCACACTGACAATTGGTTGATAATGCACACACATGTACCCCTTCACACACGACTAAACTGTCATACGTCTTATCCAGCCTTGTTCATTTTAGTAGCCTAGCGGTTTGATGTTACACAACTTCCTAATTTTAAAGAAAAAGAAGTGAGGAATATAAGAGGATAACAAATTAGCATTCATGGAAGTATTTTGGTATTTAATTTTTATCATGGAACAAGTGACAGATTTTTTGAGACACTGCAGTGGAATACGTGGCGACAGAGCATGATGCAGGCTGGACTAGCTTATTAATCACCGAAAACATAACCTTCAGGTTATCACAACTTCTCTCAATTACTTTGCCATTATATACATTTGTGCCAGTAGTTAGTGTATTGCTATAAGCCCTTTCATGGTCAGAGCAAGCCTGAACAAGTAAAATCAGGACAGATTTTTGCCAAAGTCTCTCCAGGCCTTAGCCAACTGCTTTCATAGCTGACAGAACAGAATTATAACATGGAGTTATATGCTTAAAGGAGACTCAAAACAGCTATTCTATCTAAAGCTGAAAAGAGACCTGAATGACAGTGGTCAACAAGACTTTCTATTTTGAATGACAAAGGGGTCTGACAGAAACAGATACAAAATGAAGGCAGTAAGGCTTTTAGAACAGTTAGTTTTGCTATTTTTTTCTGTGATTTACCCAGGGTTTAGAACAGCATCTTAGCTACATGTGTATATTATTTAATAAACCAAAATGCCATTTTTTAGTTTCTGAGAATTGGGTGTACTATAGTAAACAATAATCAACAAATTAAATTACTCACTTGAAAGCTTGACTCATAACTATGAAAACTTCCTTTCTTTTCTCAATCAAAATATATACTGTATATTTTCAAATACATCACTGAGCCACCTTATTTCCCTGTAAGATCTGACAATAATACAGTAAATATTTTAAAATCCTTTTCTGCTGTTCAACAAAATAATGGAAGCTGTAATACTGTACGAGTGTTCATTTTATTCATAGTAAAACTCATCATTTTTCAAGTTCACTTTTTAAGTTACAGGTTACAGAGAGTGGAATTTATCCCAACAGAGACCAATTAGAGTAACTTCTGCATTTTGGAGAAAAAAACTCACCAGCTCATGTATAAATGGTGCATATGCACAGAAATGTTGCGTACAAACGTTTCCACGCTTAAATCACGATGTATAAAACTTAAACTTGCCGTAAAGCCACGCACATTTCCATGGTACCTCATACCCTGTCGTATGCAATTTCTCCACTCGGTTTTGCAGACTGGCGGCACCCAGCGTCAAAGCAGTGCTACTCTTCCTGTATGGTTACCCTTTCTTTCTTAGACCCACATTCCTGAAGCGACTTTATAAATACACTGAAACTAACTGCATATTGTTTATTACTGTAATGCATCTGATTGTAATTAACCTGTAGCAATATAATGGTCCAGGGAATAGCCATAGTATTCCAAATACCATAACTGCTTTAGTGTTGTTACTCTCACTGCATCTTCTTCTTCTTTCAGCTGCTCTCAATTGTCGGTATACAGCATCAAGCACACGATGCCTCAGCCACGGCAAAACGCTTCAAAGCCTTTCCTGTACGGACCTTGCGGTTCACAAACAGTTTCATCCCAAGAACTATAAATGCACTCAATCAGTCCATCAAGTGCTCCTTGCAGAACTGTTTGTACTTATAAGTACAATTACCCCACTGTCAACTTGCTCTACAGTTATAATATTGCACAACCTGCGCCATTTTATAAAGCGCGTATGATGACAATATCATTTTTAAGATGAAATGCAGCAAAATATGTTGATTATATTATACAGATAAAACTTTAACTTCATTTAAATAATCTGTATTGTTAATAATTAAACATGTGAGGACACGGTGCCGCAGCGCTAGCTAGTTCACGGATTGTTCCTACCTTGCGCTGTATTCTTGCTGGTGCTGACGCGACACTGGAAGGATAGACGGATAGAATAATTTAACATGTACTACGAAAATATTTCAATGTTCCTTAAAAGTTTTGAAGAATTGGCGTTCTAAGCTTACAGATGGCTTAACGTCTATTACAGAGCTGATTGTGTGGCGATTGGGTATTTGGAGAAAGAAAAGTAAGGACGGGAATTGGAGGTTAGTATGTTTGAAAGAGACAGTACTTCTGTAATAAATTATTTCATCGAAGGTCGCGCATGGCGCAGCAAGCCTCTTGCGTGAGATATGAACAATCACTGCGCCACCGTGTTCCCATGTTTAATAACATGCTTTCATTCCTATCATAATGAAAAAAATATCACGTATACATCTCAGTATTTTAATTATTCAGAGAGCTGTAATATCACGAATGTAATGGATTCTGTGTCCTGTCGGAGAAAGAGAAAGAACGGAAGCACGTAGTGACTCACACACATAGAGCACATATAGTGCATCCGGAAAGTATTCACAGCGCATCACTTTTTCTACATTTTGTTATGTTACAGCCTTATTCCAAAATGGATTAAATTCATTCTTTTCCTCAGAATTCTAAACACAACACCCCATAATGACAATGTGAAAAAAGTTTACTTGAGGTTTTTGCAAATTTATTAAAAATAAAAAAATTGAGAAAGCACATGTACATAAGTATTCACAGCCTTTGTCATGAAGCTCGAAATTGAGCTCAGGTGCATCCTGTTTCCCCTGATCAACCTTGAGATGATTCTGCAGCTTAATTGGAGTCCACCTGTGGTAAATTCAGTTGATTGGACATGATTTGGAAAGGCACACACCTGTCTATATAAGGTCCCACAGTTGACAGTTCATGTCAGAGCACAAACCAAGAATGAAGTCAAAGGAATTGTATGTAGACCTCCGAGACAGGATTGTCTTGAGGCACAAATCTGGGGAAGGTTACAGAAAAATTTCTGCTGATTTGAAGGTCCCAATGAGCACAGTGGCCTCCATCATCTGTCAGTGGAAGAAGTTCAAAACCACCAGGACTCTTCCTAGAGCTGGCTGGCCATCTAAACTGAGCGATTGGGGGAGAAGGGCCTTAGTCAGGGAGGTGATCAAGAACCCGATGGTCACTCTGTCAGAGCTCCAGAGGTCCTCTGTGGAGGGAGGAGAACCTTCCAGAAGGACAACCATCTCTGCAGCAATCCACCAATCAGGCCTGTGTGGTAGAGTGGCCAGACGGAAGCCACTCCTTAGTAAAAGGCACATGGCAACCCACCTGGAGTTTGCCAAAAGGCACCTGAAGGACTCACAGACCATGAGAAAGAAAATTCTCTGGTCTGATTAGACAAAGATTGAACTCTTTGGTGTGAATGCCAGGAGTCACGTTTTTGGGAAACCTGGCACCATCCCTACGGTGAAGCATGGAGGTGGCAGCATCATGCTGTAGGGATGTTTTTCAGCGGCAGGGACTGGGAGACTAGTCAGGATAAAGGGAAAGATGACTGCAGCAATGTACAGAGACATCCTGGATGAAAACCTGCTCCAGAGCGCTCTTGACCTCAGACTGGGGTGACGGTTCATCTTTCAGCAGGACAACGACCCTAAGCACACAGCCAAGATATCATAGGAGTGGCTTCAGGACAACTCTGTGAATGTCCTTAAGTGGCCCAGCCAGAGCCCAGACTTGAATCCGATTGAACATCTCTGGAGAGATCTTAAAATGGCTGTGCACCGACGCTTCCCATCCAACCTGATGGAGCTTGAGAGGTGCTGCAAAGAGGAATGGGCGAAACTGGCCAAGGATAGGTGTGCCAAGCTTGTGACATCATATTCAAAAAGACTTGAGGCTGTAATTGCTGCCAAAGGTTCATCGACAAAGTATTGAGCAAAGGCTGTGAATACTTATGTACATGTGATTTCTCAGTTTTTTATTTTTAATAAATTTGTAAAAACCTCAAGTAAACTTTTTTCACGTTGTCATTATGGGGTGTTGTGTGCAGAATTCTGAGGAAAAAAATGAATTTAATCCATTTTGGAATAAGACTGTAACATAACAAAATGTGGAAAAAGTGATGCGCTGTGAATACTTTCCGGATGCACTGTAGCAGATCAAACACAGAACAAAGCATTTAACGTGCTACTTTAGTTACGATGAGATTTGAGAAACTAGTAAAATAAACGATTTTAAGATGAAGTTTATGATGTTCTACTTTAATGACAAAATAAACTGTGATTAAAGTGGAAATTTCTAGATTAAAGTTGACATTTCGTGCTTTTTTCCCACTGTGTGCCTATTTTTTTTCTCTGTATCCTAATAAGCTTTCATATGACACTCAGACGGTGGGCTACGACTCGCCTGTTCATGGTGACTTTGATATGTGACAACTTCTTTTTTATTTCGGGCACTGTGTGACTTTGTGAACTTGAGTTTTCGAGTTTCTCAAACACTCTGTCACTCGATCAACTTCCTTTTGTTGATTATACCACTGTTTAAACCAACAAATAGTACGTTTTTCCTTTGCCTCCACTTGGTTTTCGATGAAATTCTTATATTTTCCCCTATGTTTTTCCCATTGTCTTTTCACAGAAGGCTATTTATATTGATTTGCATATTCAAAGAGGTGGAATTCTGGGAGGAGTTGGGGCGGGACAGAAGGCGCATGCACGTGCGTTACTTTTTACGCTGATCGGGATTTATGTAGCGGAAGAACGTGGAAGTTTGCGTATGCACAGATTCCTGCATTTGGATTTTTCTGTGCGTACACACATTCCCGCTTTTGTGCTTACGCCATGTTATAGTGTAAGTTCTACGCACGGCGTTATACATGAGGCCCCTGGTCACAACAGCATACTTGCATGCACTTGGGTCAGTTTAGAGTTAACCAGTCAGTATCACAAGCCCATCAAGATAATAGATAGATAGATAGATATGGTACTTGTGTGTTATAACCCTGCCACTCATCTCAGATAGCACGTCTCCAATGGCGAAGACCCTTTGATGTTATACTTAACATTAGAAACATTGCAACAGAAGTAATGTTTCAGAAGTAATTAAAAATAAAATTTTACGTATTCTTGTTTTTGATTTGTAAATAAACAAATGTAAAAAACGATAGTTTTTCTCTTGCCTGCGGCGTGTGTTATATCACGAGTACCATTGATACTTTTGCAAATTGCGGGGTTACAGTGGCAGACAAAAAAGGCACAGATATATACTATCAGTCAAAAGTTTTGGAAAACCTCAGTTTTTCTTCAAATTTAACAGCTGAAATGCAATGAATGACCTAAAATGATGAAAAGGTAAACAGTGTGAGAGGTTTAAATTTAACGTTTACTAAAAACTGAAAAAAGGAAATATCAGAATATTACAAATGGGCCTTCTTCAGGGAACAATTAATAGGTTACACACTACAGATGTTCTGCAGCAATTAAGGTAAGTTAAGACTTGCAAGCTGAAGCAAACAATTTGCCTAAGTGTCCCAACATCTTTTGATTACTTAAAAACCCTCAGTCTGTGTTCTACACAATTCAAAAGCATTTGGAAACCGAAAGAAACTCTGATAGGAAGAGATTTGGTGGCCCCAAAGTCACAAACCTAATCAGAAGACAAGTTTCTAAGGGTCACTAGCTTGTGTGATTGCAACCTCACAGCACAACAGCTTCGAGGACAGCTTAACATTATTCGAAAAAACAAGTCTCAGTTTATAATGTGAAGAGGGCACTTTGTGCTGCAGGTTTGGCAGAGCTAGTGGCAGCAAGAAAGTTATTCCTTAAAGTACAAAATAGGGCCTTCAAACACCAGTTAATACTAATGCAGACGTGGCAGCAAGAAAGTTATTCCTTAAAGGACAAAATAGGGCCTTCAAATACCAGTTGTTGACTAATGCAGACTGGTCAATGTGCCCTCTTCACAGTAGAAACTGAGAGCTTGCCTATCATGCAAGCTGGTGAACTTTCGGAAACGTATATTTCCATTTTTTTTCTAACCTAAACTTTAATTTTAAACATCTGGCATTTACTGCTTACCTTTTCACCATTTTAGATCACTCATTGCATTTCAATTGATTAAATTCGGAAAAAATTGAAGTGTTCTGAATCGTCTGACCCGCTGTGTACATATGACAAGAATAATAATGTTCTTAGGTATGTTAACAAGATGAGAGAGGGGAAACAAAATAATATTTTTTTCGAACACAGTTTGAATTCATCCTGTAAGTTTTTTGCGATACTAGTCTGTGTCAAAGAACGTGAAACATTCAAATGTTACTAGTGAAAAATATCTACAAAAAGTTTCTCGAAGCATTATTTGAAACTTCCACTAACAAAAATCAAATTTCAATTACGTTACCTTAGAAACAATATAACATACTACAATAACAAATGCCGTTTTAACAAACAACAACGAGAGTACACTTCAGTACACTCCGTCTCCACACTCTAACTATCCCATACATATTGTACACAGAGTCACTTCTCAAGTCTGAGGCGCGACGTGATGACATCACACAAACGTAACGACGAATCGCCGTTTGGAAGAGGAGGAGCAGAGAGAGAAGATGGCGCTTCGCGATGAAGCAGGAAGCGGCTGTGGACTTTACTAAAATCAAAACAACTAGACAACTCAACAGGTCGTGGGGAGGACGGGAAAAACGTCATTCTTCCTTGTAGAACAACTGGAAAAGGTGAGTGTAGTGTGGTGTCATTGACTGTTAGCGCCCTGCAAAAATAGACTGTGTGGTCTGGAGCCTGGGCTTTTTTTAGTCAGGCCGACTCGTAAGGTTTTGTCAGTGTTGATCTTGGGCCAGGACCCAATGGGCTAAGCCACTGACCACAAATAAAAAGTGGTAAAGTTTGGGATTGAATAATTGGCATGTTTTGGATTTGCTAATGAAAAAAGAGACGACTTCATAGTCTCAGGTGGGAGTGTCGCTGTCTGATGTTCTAATAATGAACTTACTCGGACGAGCCAGCTTCGACTAGTTTTGTCAGACCTAGAAACTAGTAATTGAGGCGAGAGTTAACCACACTATTTAGCTCATGACTATAACCACGTTAAATGTTTAAATAATAACTTTCTCTAAGGCGGTTACTTGAAGCCAGCATTTGTGCTTTGTTTATCGATTTTTATGTTTGAGTGTGTAACTTTCATTTTATTAAAGAACACAAAAAGCCTAATGAATGCAACCTCAGAATACAGTATAGTTGCATCGCATTTTAAAGATTTCAAGTTAATTTTTGTGTTACGCTGCATAGTGATATTCCTTTCATTTACTTTGTCATAAACGTGTTTGTAGGGAATTTAGAGCAGCGTGGAATGTGTGTACACCGGAATCATTACAATTACATAATACTGTAAGCCGCAGGATCCGTCTATACACTTTTGTAGTGCTTTGTTCACCCCAGTATAATAGGAAGGGACAGCCTAGTTAAACAAATCCTGGCAGATTTATGGTAAAAACACACTCTGGACCAACTGATTTTGGCCATTACAGTAATCCCTCCTCCATTGCGGGGGTTGCGTTCCAGAGCCACCGGCGAAATAAGAAAATCCGCGAAGTAGAAACCATATGTTTATATGGTTATTTTTATATTGTCATGCTTGGGTCACAGATTTGCGCAGAAACACAGGAGGTTGTAGAGAGACAGGAACGTTATTCAAACACTGCAAACAAACATTTGTCTCTTTTTCAAAAGTTTAAACTGTGCTCCATGACAAGACAGAGATGACAGTTATGTCTCACAATTAAAAGTATGCAAACATATCTTCCTCTTCAAAGGAGTGCGCATCAGGAGCACAGACATAAAGACAGAGGAAAGCAAACAAATCAATAGGGCTGTTTGGCTTTTAAGTATGCGAAGCACCGCCGGTACAAAGCTGTTGAAGGCGGCAGCTCACATCCCCTCCGTCAGGAGCAGGGAGAGAGAGAGAGACAGAGAAAAACAAACAGTCAAAAATCAATACGTGCCCTTCGAGCTTTTAAGTATGCGAAGCACCATGCAGCATGTCGCTTCAGGAAGCAGCTGCACAGAAGGTAGCAACGTGAAGATAATCTTTCAGCATTTTTAGACAAGCGTCCGTATCGTCTAGGTGTGCGAACAGCCCCCCTGCTCACACCCCCTACGTCAGGATCAGAGAAAGTCAGCACAAGAGATAGAGAGAGAGAGAAAAGTAAGTTGGGTAGCTTCTCAGCCATCTGCCAATAGCGTCCCTTGTATGAAATCAACTGGGCAAACCAACTGAGGAAGCATGTACCAGAAATTAAAAGACCCATTGTCCGCAGAAATCCGCGAACCAGCAAAAAATCCGCGATATATATTTAAATATGCTTACATATAAAATCCGCGATAGAGTGAAGCCGCGAAAAGCGAAGCGCGATATAGCGAGGGATCACTGTATTGTTCTTTTTTATAGGGAGGCCTTTTTCCACTTCTCCATTGGAAGTAACACAATCATTTTCACAGCAAAAAAGTATTGCTTACCCTCTCTTTAGGTGGCCACCGTCTGTGTGTTCCCGGACCCTTGTCCCATCCTTTGGATCAGCATTTAGCCTCTTCTCTAATCACATCGGTTGGTCACCAAATTTATGTTGTGGCAGAAACACGCTGCTCAAAGAAGGCATACGAAGTTTCAGGAATATGGCAGAATCAAGTTTTATTGCGTGATGCATACACGAACTCAAATCAAGTGAGATGAGCCATTAGCAAATTCAGGGAGTGTACATTTATTACAATTCTTATCACTTATGCAAAATACTCCCCTCCTTTTGGTTCTTCCCATCATTAACTAATGTCCATCATTTGACTGAAACTGCCATCATTACTTTATACCTTATGCAGGTGTCTGAAACTAATTAATTGATCAAGAACACATCTTAACAACAACAACATTTATTTATATAGCACATTTTCATACAAGTGATGTAGCTTAGAGTGCTTTACAAGATGAAGAAAAAAAAGTAAAATTTTGGCAATGCTAATTAACAAAGAGTAAAGTAAGGTCCTATGACCAAAGAGGGCAGAAAAAAAAACCAAAAAAAAACTCCTGATGGCTGGAGAAAAAAACAAAATCTGTAGGTTCCAAGCAGGGCCGTGGAGTTGGTAGATAAATTCTTCGACTTCGACTCCTTAGTTTCCAGTACTTCTGACTCCGACTCCTCTGTATTTAATATACTAATGTATTTTCCATGTTGATTGAAGGAAGGCAACATACACGTCATTTAACCACAGAACTTCTGGCTAGGAAGCTGACTCTCTACTATATTAATCAGTTAAACAAAAGACAAAAAAATGAAAACAATAAGGTTTTATTTATTGTTTTTATCAAGTGGCTATAAAGTAGTAGCATGCATAAAAATCAGGAACAGGAACTTTACCAGTTCAAAAAATATAAACCACATTCTTTGGTAGTTTTAAAACAAAAACAAAGCTTAACTACATAAACAAAAACAAAACCTGGAAAACCTAAAACAGCTTATATATTAAACTTGGAATACAGTTGCAGAGTAGAATAGCTGTTAAATGCAATCCAAAATGAACTCAATTCAGTGTTCTAAGAAACAGAATTGCTTCTGCCAGATCCTCTTTCATAGAAGCTATTAAATCTGACTTGATTATATTTAGAGCTGAAAATAGTCTTTCAACACTGACTTGGGTGGGTGGCATTGCTGTTACAGTTCTAGCCACATCACTAATAATCTCTGGATCAACAAGGATGGCTTCTTCTTCTGTCAGTTTCGATGAGTGATCATACTCCAACTTCTTTTAATTCTTTAAAAACTTCCTGCTGGAATCTCTTTATTTGGACATTTACTGTTCGTTTATCTTTCACACATAGGCGACATTGCTTTGCTTTTGAAATTTTTATTTTGTCCAAGTAGGAATCAAAGTCTAATTCTTTATTTGAAGAGGATGATCCTGAGTTATCAGTGCTTATAGCTTCATCCAGTGGTGGTGTTTCAGGTAGCAATAATCCCTTCATGCGAACTGCTAGGTCATAGAGTTCCTTTTTTCCATTAGCAATCTGGTCACGCTCAACAAAATTCGGCTCATTGAATCAACATAAATAGCAGCTAACAAGATTTGATTATCCAGTAAGAGACTCTCTTTTCTTCATTGATGATATCATGCTATCAGCTATTAACCCTCCACTTTTGTTCAGGCAATAAATATATCAAGCTCTTCCATTCCAAGAAAAATTTACTGGGTGTTAAATCTTCATATTGCAACCTCTTGGTGACAGTAAAGGGGTAAAAAAAGTAGACTTTCCAGTTCTTTTACTTGTGCCCACTGGCTTTCAGTTAATTAAACATTTTCATCATCCAGTTCTTCAAGAAAGTCTTTTAGTTCAAGCAAACGCTTTACCATCAAGTAAGTGCTTCCCCATTGTGTTGTTTGATCCAAAATGGCTCCTTTTCCTGCATGTCTTTTCAAAATGGCATCTGTTTTAGGGGCCCTGGCTTCCACAGTTACTTGCCTCAATTTGCCAATTAGAGTAGCTGCATGACAATCTTTCAATCCATCGCTTATTGCAAGTTGCAGAGTGTGAACAGCACAATTAATATGTTGAATAGTAGTAAGCTTAGATGCTTCTTCAGCAATGTTATCCAAAATTTCACTATTCTCTTTAGTTTCACTTTCTCCAATACTTGCAGAACTGTCTTCAACTAATACCTGTTTGTCACTTTCTTCATCTACTTCATCATTTTCTCAATTGTGCTTGACATATTAGAAGCATTACTAGGGGGCTCCGCCCCCTGCTCACTTCGCTCACCAACCCCTGGTGTTGGGTAACCCGAAATACATTGATGTATGTATGAGATATATTGGAGTGTAAAGGTGTAGATGACAAACAAAGGAAGTAAAGAACCCATAGCATGGCACATTAGAAAGATTTATTGGAATATTTCTTTATACACAACATTTGTAGTAAAGATGGTGTGTTGTCCTTGAATGAGTTTTCCTTGGTATGGAGTATCTATAACTTTAACTTTAATGTCAGATGAACGCCGAACTCTTGAGAAAGCTACATAAAGTTGTCCATGTCCACATACAGGCTCAGAGAGGTATATGCCAACTCTGTCCATGGTTTGTCCTTGGGATTTGTTGATTGTCATGGCAAATGCAGGTTTAATGGGAAATTGGCGTCGTTTAAGTATAAAAGGTAATTCCAGGTCAGAACTTGTAAGGTCAACTCTAGGAATCAAAACAGTATTGTTAGAATGTGATCCTGTAAGTACTTTTGCTTCAATAACATTGTCTGTCATGGTGTTGATGACTAAACGTGTACCGTTGCATAAACCTTGTTTAGTATTAAGGTTTCTTAATAGCATGACTATTGTCCCGATTTTAAGGTTAAGATTGTGTTGTGGTAATCCGGCTGGGTTAATAGTGTTTAAATATTCTAAGGGGAAATTAAGATGCTCATTCTCGTCTTCAGAATCAACATTGTCAGTACTTAGAAAGAGGCGGCTTTCTCCAGGAAGTAACGCAATGACCTGGTTATTTATGCGATCAACGTCAATATTCTTTGGACATAATATAGCCCGTTGTGTTAATAGCGGTATCTGGTCTAATGTGATTGCTGTTCCAAACACCTCCTCACTAAGTCGTCGCAAATAAAGGCTTGAGGGATCTGAATAATATCTGGGTGAAGTCCATATGTATTGGTAAGGTTTCCATCTCCTAGTTGCAATAACCAATTGGTATATTCTGGATCTGGACATCGCATGTTTTGTACCAAATGTATTGTCTCAAAGTAATGCCAATTGTCTGCGTATTTCAAACTGTACTGAACGATAGCTGAACGCATGGCATGTGGAACAATAGCTAAGCATTGTCGAAAATCTCCTCCTAATAACAGTACTTTTCCTCCAAATGGAAAATTATTATTCATTAACGTTTGGAGAAGTTTATCAATGGTGTTGAGTAAATGACTGGATGCCATTGTACATTCGTCTAAAATCAACAGTTTTGCAAGACGTATTTCTTGTGCATTGTTACTGTTCATTTTCATAGTTGATACCGATGTTTCTGTGATTGGGAGTGGAAGTTTGAATAAGGAGTGACATGTGCGACCATTTATCAACAAATTAGCTGCTACTCCAGTTGTAGCTGATGCGATAATTAACTGTTGTTTTGCAGTAAAGAAATGTATGTGTTTCATAAAGGTATGTCTTTCCGCTTCCCCAGGGCCGTCAAGAAAGTAGCATTTGGGTATCGGGCTGTCGTCTTCTGTGGCAAGAACAATCTTATTAAAAGCAGCAGATTGTAAGGTATTTAAACTGGAAATCATAGTTTGCGCAATATGTTGTTCTTCTTGCAGATTTATTGGTGTTGAATGTAGAGTTGGTAACGAATCTGGAACATTTGGTAAATTGAAGTTATCTAACGTATATCCAAGGAGCATTAGAGCCAACTGAATGTCTTTAAGTGCATAGGCTTCACAGTTGATGCAGGAATCATCGTTTCCCTGTAGCTTGTGGCATATGTCCTCTATCATTCCTCGTTTGTTTGTTTTTGTAGCTCCGTTAGTCGAGCTGTTTGGTTTTGCAGCCGAGACAGTTTTGCTTCCACGGTTTCAGACGCGCGTTGTAGGTGCCTACGTTTATTTTTTTTATCCATGCGGGCTCGTTTTTGTAGCTCCGTTAGTTCAGCCGGATCGTTTTGGAGCTATGACCGTGACTCCATTAGTTATCTGTTGTCTACCGTTAGTAATATGGATAATTGCACTTACTGTTAATACGGAGCGTTTTCTGTGGTTGTACTGTTAATAATGCATCACTGTAATGTGATTCACATATGCTATATGGTTTGGACGTGTGAGGTTGCCATACGTTTAATACGGAGAGTTCGTTTATTCTTATTACCCGGACCATGCTGTGTAGTGTGGACGTTTAGTTCAGAAGCGCGTTGTAGGCGCCTGCACCTTTCGTACTTTCTTGCGCCTTCCGTACTATCTTTGTGGACCTTTGCGGACTCCGTAGTGTCTTCCGTTTGACTCTGGGGTGCAGTGCAGAATCCTCTTTTCTGTGTGGCTGTGTCATTAGTCATTAGCTATGGGCGCGTTGTTGCTTCATGTCTTATTTACGTTAGTTGAGCTCTTTCGTTTTTGAGCCGTGACTCCTTCGTTTCGCGGTGGATCAGACTTCGCTTGCGGTTTATGAGATGCACGCTGTAGGCGCCTGCGCACTATGTTTCCTGGGTCCATCGCTGTGTACCTGCGTCCGTGTCTTCCGGTTTACCATTCTCGGTTAGTAATATGGATCTGTCAAAATACACAGAATCTGTTCCTTTTTAATTTCAAAATCTTCTAGAACAGGTGGTGTGCAAAGGTATGCTAAAGTTCTGCCCTGGGTGGGAGCATATGTGGAGAGTGCAGGCAGAACCCCTGAACACACATCAGGCCATAGCACACACCTCTACCTACATCATTACACTTGTTGTAATGTACCATAATCCAGATTACAATATGTGAATGTCAGGTTATATAATAGGTCATCTGAACTTCACACTAGTAGTAACACAACTATACACTAGGCTTTATTCTTACATCAGAGAAGTACTTAATTATGACGATTGTTTATGAAATGGGACATTTGAACATGCTGTATTTTTTTTTTCTTCATTAAAATTTTAATTTATCAGCAGTCTGAGTCGGTACATTTTTGCCAACTCCGACCCCGACTCCAGGTACCCAAATTTGACTCCGACTCCAACTCCACAGCCCTGGTTCCAAGGCCACGAGACCACCCAGCCCCCACTAGGCATTCTACCTAACATAAACAATCTGATCAGTCCTCATGGTTTTCAGGCTTCACATGGAAGAATTAGACAGTGATGGTCATGTGGATATCTGGCCTTCAATCCATCAATGTAGGGACTGCACGGTGCTTTGATCAGGTGGTGGCAGTTTTTTTTAAAGTGCTCCACCGTATTAGCCTGGCGAATTTCTATCGGTAAACTATTCCAGAGTTTAGGTGCATAATAGCAGAAGGCTGCCTCACCACGCCTTTTAAGTTTTGCTCTTGGAATTAATTATAAGTGGACACTCATTTGAAGATTTAAGGTTATGATTTGGGGTATAAGGTGAAAGGCAAGTAGCTTTCATTGAAAAGTGCAGTGTCTCATCTGTGGGTCTTCCTTGTTTCGACTTGATCACAATATTGTTATAAATCGCTTTAGTCAGTGGGTGGGCCTCTCTGGAAATGTTTTAAATTGGTTTGAGTTTTACTTGACAGGTAGAAAATTCTTTGTTAGTTGTGGTAGTTGTACTTTAAAGACACGATATTCTATATTGTGTTCCACAAGGATCTATCCTGGGTCCACTGCTTTTTTCGATCTATACGTTTCCATTAGGTCAGATTATCTCAAGGCATAACGTGAGCTACCACAGCTATGCTGACGACACAGTGTATTTATCAAATAGCACCTGATGACCCCAACTCTCTTGTCTCACTGACACATTGTCCTTACATGTGTTTCTGAATGGATGAGTATTAATTTTCTCAAACTAAATAATGAGAAATTGGAAATCTTAGTGACTGGCAAAAATTGATATAATGAGGGTATCAGAAATAAACTTGATCCATTAGGCTTGAAATTTAAGACAGGTAAAAGATTTAGGGGTAATTATTAACTCTGACCTAAATTTTAAAACACACATTAATCAGATTACTAGTACAGCATTGTTTCACTTAGGAAATACAGCTAAAACTAGACCCCTTGTAACTTTGCAAGATGCTGAAAAATTAGTTCACACTTTTGTTTTTAGTCGACTAGATTACTGCAAATAATTCCTATCAGGACTACCCAAAAGAGACATAAATTGACCGCAACTAGTGCAGAATGCAGCTGCCAGAATCATAACCAGGAAAAGAAAATCTGAGCACATCTCTCCAGTTTTGATGTCACAACATTGGTTACCCATCATTTAGAATTCACTTTAAAATACTGCTTATGGTTTACAAAGCCTTAAATAATCTCGCTCCATATATCTCAGAATGACATCCAAGCATCTCTCAAGGTTGAAGTTTTGAGCTGAAGCATTTCTAAACAACGGTCTGCTTAACCCTCTCAGTTTTTGAGCTTAGCAACAAGATATTGGTGGTTTGAAGCTGAAAAGAGAAAAATAATAAAATATGCAGACAAGGGCTTTTTATGGTTTAACCCTTACTGTACTAGCGTGCATTAGGATAGAATACTTAATTTCATATATGCTTATGATTCTCTCTGAATATATGCAGATAATCAATTTTAAGAATATTCTTTTCTACAGGAGTCACGTCCATGGTGTACCCTGCCTGGAGTTTGCATGTATTCCTGGAGGGTTTCCACAGTGTGCTCAAGTTTCTTTCAAAAGACATGAAGGTTTGGGGATTTGGTGACACTAAAATGATGCTAGTGCATGTATATGCTTGTGTTCACTTTGCAATGAGCTGATTCCCTGTCCAGTGATTGTTTCTGTCTCTCGCCTGATGCTTGCTGGAATGGGTGCATCCCTGGATTGATGGAAGTAATCATTAAACATCCATTTCAGAGTTATTGTGGCAAGGTGTCCTCATAATTTAATGGATGTTTCAGGCAATTCACAACACAGCGAAGCTGAGCGTTTTCTCACTGTGATATTATCTCGCACTGCCACCTGGTGGAATTTTCCAGATTTAAGTTAAGTATGTGCACAAGTATAAACAGTACAATACTTGTGTAGCAGTAGCATCAGCCGGAGCACGTGTCGCATCACCTGAAGTATAAATCCAGCCTAACACGCAGAGACAGCACACTGCAAGCAGCAACAAACGTTTTATGTTGATTTATGTGAGAAAGTATTGCTTTATGTGCTTTTTATTGGAAAGATATTCAGCCCTGGGAGAAAAGGGGAAAAAAATCAGCCCTAAAAGAGTACATTATGCCTGGCATTTTTTTTTTCTTATTTCAAATTAACTGATTCAATATTGCACTTACCAGTGGCTAAATGAAGTCTGTGATGAAAACATTGTATGCTGTGCCACTTGTTCAGTTGCACCGCCTTGACGATATTAGCCCCATTGTCAGTAGTAACTGTATAGTAATCAGTCCTGTCGGGTTGAGCTTCCAGCTTGTGAGGATGTCCTGCAAGGCTTCAGCTATATGCTCCCCAGTGTGGTCTTGGGGAAACTAGCTGGTTTGGAGACAGGCACTTTTCAGTTCCAGGTCTTCCATGAAATGTTTTGTTGTACTCATGTATGGCTCTCCGGTCCTGCTGGACCACATATCGGTGGTCACTGTGAAGTGAGACGCTTTGGTAAGCCAGGCAGCGAGACTCTCTCTAACTTCAGTGTACATTTTTGGCAGTTCTTCTTTTGCAAGTAATTCCAACTAGGTAACTCATCTTTTGGTCAAGGGATTTTAGCAGCTGTATAAAGCCGTCTTATTCCACAGTTGAGATGGGAACCATGTCTTTAGCGATATGGTAAGCCACTGCTTTAGTCTTGCCACCCCACTTCTCACTTCTTCTATCATAAGGCACACCACAGGTATATGAGTTTTGCAACGAAGTTTGTTTCGGAGTAGGAGTCTGGGAAGGCTTCACGGTCTGGGCTGCAGCACGCATTTTCGCACACTCTTCGTACTGCACTTTATGGTGCTGTTGTAAATGTTGGAAAAGATTAGTAGTGCTCAAAGCTTTTGTCAGGACTTGTTTTCGCCATTCTCTACAGAATTCATTACTCTGCTGCTCACCTGACACTTTGAATCTGAACCATTTCCAAATAGTTGAGCCATTGTTCTGCTATTACCAACCAGCTCTTCTTCAGTAGCTTCCTTCATGTCTGTATTTGTCTCCATTCTGTCGCTGCTTGCCAGGCTTACCGAGTGATGTGGTGGGGGAGGGGCGAGTTGTGTTCAGAGATGGAAAGAGATGGGGCAGAAAGTAGTTGTGCGAGAGACAAATGGGGAGAAGAGAAAGGCGAACTGGTGGCTGTATGAGTATAATTTCAAAGCATCATAGACTATATCAATATAAATGATATTGTCTCATCCTATATCTTGTATGAAAATGTCTGTTTCTTAAAAACTTGATACATCGCCCAGCTTTACAACAGCATGAATCCATGCACCCAACCTGTCTATAGCCCAGGCTATTAGTGGTGGTGTAATGGTGTGGGAAGCGTTTTCTTGCCACACTTTGGGCCCATTAATACCAGTCAGTGAACACTTAAATGCTTGACCCATTTTAATATTGCTGTTGATCATGTGGATCCCTTCATGATGACATTTCACCCATCTTCTGATGGCTACTTACAGCATGATAATGCACCCTGCACCCAAAACAATAGTTGTCTCAAACTGGTTTCATGAATCCAACAGAACACCTTTGGGGTGTGATGGAACAGGAGATTTGCAGCATGAATGGGTAGTTAACAAATCTCCAGAAATTGCATGAATCAGTCAGGTCAGTGTGGACCAGAATTTCAAAGGAATGTTTACAATGTCTTGTGGATCCAATGCCATAAGAACTGAGGCTTTTTTGAGAGCAAAAGGAGGCTCTATCCTTTATTAGTATCGGGTTCCTAATAATTTGTTCAGTGAGTGTGTATATATAATGTAGTTATTATAAAACGTGTTAAGGAAATAGCATGATACGTCATTCTTTTCATGTTGAGAGCAACCCATCCTGTGCAGCTAAAGGAGCTGTGAGTTTGGTTTAGTGTCCAGTTAATACTGAGTAAATGTTTGTTTATTTTATGCATAACAGCTTTCATACAATGGGGTGCTTCATTCATATTTTGATAACCTTTTGCTTTCCTTGCTTCCATTTTATATTTTTATGGTTAGGAAAGTCATTTAACTTACCCGTTATGACTTAAAAGTATCTGGAGGAGTGAAATGCTAGTGGGTGAGTTTGCTTATATTTGCACTCAAGTAGCTGAGAAGACTTCACAAAGCAGAAACAGCTTGCTAATGCAGTGGTTTCCATGCACTCCATTGGACTTGCCAACAAAGGATTGACCTGCCTGCCTGTCTGCGCAAGCAGCTTGTGACAGAAAGTGACTTCCTACCTTCTACCCACACACACACTCTGCTTATGTTTCATTAACTTGAATTGGGGACCTGTTTGACATCAGTCATGGCTAACAAAGGTGAAAAAGAGGAAAATATGCAAAATATACAAGTTGGTGCAATCAATGTCAAGATAAAATTGCAACAGTAAAGGAATTTGTAGTTGAAGTCACACAGCACATTTTTGTTTTAGACATATGGACTGCAGATTTGCCAATGCTTTTCAATGGGAGATTTAGAAATTTCAAGTCTTTGTATAGGGTGATCTGTTCAATATATCTTAATGAAAAATTTAACTGTCTTGACATATTTTCTTGAAGAATAAGTGTGCTACATATCAACAAAGTTGGTCCTCTGGGGGTTGAGTTGATTCATACAGACGGAAAGACAAAATGAGCTTTGAGCATTATATGTGACTACACCTAAAAATCAGTAAATCGTAATTTCTAAGCTAATTTTTCAATGGAAAATGTACTTTTAAGATAATAAGTAAGTTTGAAATATGTTATTAAAGTTTTAATTGATTTTTTTCTCAAATGTGCTGATAAAAGTATGTCAAATTATTTTTGTGTAGTGTCGCAAGTCACACGTTACAAATGAATCCTTTTACTATATGTGAAGGAACAAAAGAACTGTAAAAACTAAATATTTAGACAATTTTAGAACTGTCAAGCCATGCCTGCTGAATGTTTCTGCTCATACGTTTTATGACAGCTTCAGGAAATTGATAAGAAACATGAGGAATACTACATTATTCTTTATCTTAGACGAAAACAAAAACACAACTTCAAGATCTGTGGCTTCAAAGAACTTAATTGAGATCCATACCACCAGTTTTGTCTCATAAACAAAAGGATGATTTTGCCTTTATGTGTAGTAGGGTTGGGCAAGCTGTAAAAATTTCAGATTGATAATCATCCCTTTTAGCATCATCTATATTTTCTTGGGGTTTGAGGCTGAATAACCATTTTAAAAAGGAAAAACCAAGATTTCTTTTCTGCAGTTCCTGGAGTTTTTCAATTTGGCTACTGGTGTCCTTGTTGTCTAATTGCCATGCATTGTGAGAAGCTTCAAAAATATCCTTCTTTAATATAGAAAACCACAGATATGCAAATGATTTGCTAAGAAGTAATCAGCCTTACTTATCTAGCAAAACTTTGCCTTCAATGCAAATGTGCATGGTGTGTAAAATGAATTAACTTTTTTTTTTTTTTTGAGTAAGCAGGAAAGTTTTTATTGCGGAAGAGTCACAACAATCTCAAATCATCATTTGTGTGTATAACATTTTACGGACTTCACCATATTGCCCAAGCCTAATGTGTAGCTCTAACTGGTGAGGTGGCCATGTAGGGGAAGCAGCAGACATAGAAATGTACATCAACTTGGATCCAACATGACAAGATCGTGAGGCTTTTGCTATCTTTCCAGTTCTGTACTTAAGGTTCTTGCAAATTATATAAAATGGATGAAAATTATACAAATGAGATCTAGCTTCTGTTCACTTTAGAGTCTGTACACCTAAAATAAGGTGTACAAACAGAGTTTTATTTATTTTAAGGCTAAGATTGTTAAGTATTCATTATATTTATCACAATTTAAACATTTAACATATTATCAGTAGGCCATGTCGATATATCGGGCTGATATTTTTCTCTATATATGCAATGGTGTTGGTTGAACCAGCTAAAACTCTTCCAAGCAAATTAAGTTTTTTCGATGTTTCACCATTGCCTTCATCCCTGCCAAAATGTTCACTGCACATCCTACTCCACATGTGCACAATGTGTTTACTTGGTAATTACTGTAGTCTTTGTTTCAAACGTCAGGTATTTATCCAGTAAATAACTGTGGAAGTGTTGCTTTCAAATGGTTATACATTTATTTGTGTATGCCACAGCGATTGCTTGATAGAGCACTTACACAGTGAGAGCCTGCAGATATGCATTTGCTCAATATTCTGTCATCTGTTTTCTTATCAAAGAGACATGCAGGTCATTTTTCCATGGGATTTTTGACATGCCCAATCTGTCAGCTTTTTAAAAAACATAGGTTTGGCTTTCTGCAGCACAGGGATGTGAAATTTTCGTACTCGATAACTGTTAGATACCACATCATATAGACAAATCCCTTTCACCAGCTGCTTAATTAAAAGTAACTCTGTTATTCAACTGGATAATATTGTGTCTTTTTATCTATTGAAATATAAAATATGCAAATGCTAATAGTAACAGCAAATTTAAAATAGTGGTATATCAATCAAGTAGTTGCCTAGCTCTCATTTATGTCAACTGGTATTGGCATTCATAAATATCAAAATTACAATGTAAGACTTGAATTTAATGTATGATAGACATGGACATGCTCCCAGTGTAACAACATCATGGGATGTTTTATATTATTATTGCAGATAGGCTTTTGGTTTAATCTGATATTTCTTATGTGCATGTTCTATTTTTATTCTCTGACATTTTCTCCCTGTATCTGAAAACTATTAAAATAAAAACTAAGACATTGTATCAGTACTGTTGAATTTGTGAATTGCAAAATAATTTAGGATATATTTATTTAAAGAAACTCTTTAAACCTGTTTCAGCAACATCCATGCGTTTAAAATCTAGTTTGTCAAACAATCCTTTTGTTTAGCATCATAAGCAGTGACAAAATTACTGAAGAGTAATATTTAATAGATGAAAGAAATTGATTCAAATTTAAATGTAATAAACTCCTGCTGGTTTAATTGTTCAAATATATCCCCTTTGTTTGTCCCAACTTCAAGGCTTCCTGTGTGAAATCAGACTTGTCCGTAAATTTATGATTTCCTCGCAACTCCTGTAAAATAGCCTTTGTTCTGCTGTTTTCAAAACATCTTATATGTGTGATCAGACTGGGTTATTGCTTAGCATGTGTAACTTATCCAGAATTAGGTAGCTGTTTCTTTTGCTTATACTTCTCCAATAGATGTTTTGGCGTTATTTTTATGGGTGGATTCCTTTCTTGTTGCCAAATAGAGGCTGGGTTCCATTAAAAAACAATAGTTACAAATATTCAATAATTATGCTACTCTTATAAAGAGTTCATTTGCCTTGTTGTGCTTGCTGATAATTTACTTTTCCTCTTGTATCACCCATCACCCCAAAGTTCAAATTATCTTTGAAATGCTGCAAAGTAACTTCATAACTGTAGTAAACATTGTTAAATAATATCTAGTCTGTGATGTCATCAGAGTCTACTATAAAACAAAAAATCAATCAATAAAAAAAATAATGCTTAATAACAGTATTGCCCATGTGTGCACTCCTTGCTTAGCAGCCAGACACACAACAGCATCAGTAACCATTGCCAAAACCATCTAATTGACATGACCTTGTGGTAATACTGTACATTGTAAAATGTCACGCATGTGTAGCAGTAATTCTTTTCTACCTAGGTGGACGAAGAAGTTTGCTTTCATTGCAAAAGGGGATTGAGCTGTATGTAACCTGTGTTGTGAAAGTATAATAGTGTTCCAGACATCAAGAGTATGGTGTCACTTCAAAATGAAACGCAAGAAAAAATTCAAAGATAAGACAGATTGGAATTTATCAGGAGTGCAGTGGCATGGGAAGCAAAGTACTGTGTTCAAAATGCCATGGTAAAACTCAGGTTACAAAAGGCAGCTATAAACTCTCCGAATGTACTTGAAAGAAGCCTTTCTAAGCAGTGCAGAGGTTTTATTTGATGGATTGCCAAAAAAGAAGCAATCATGTCCAGAGTAGATGATTTTCCTGTTTTCAACAAGAACTATAGAAGGGCAGATTTCTGAAATGGCAAAAAATATTAATTTCCATCAATACATTGCACTGACAGGTGCACTATTGTTTAGACATGAAGAAAATATTCACCACAGAGTGTGCCACTCTAAAGACAGGGAAAGAGACGGGGGAGTTTACAAATCTATTTGAAAGTCAAATCGGTCACCCAGTAACAAAGTTTCATTGCATTATTCACCAGGAAAATCTATGTAACAATATATTGAAATCTGATTTCACCACTATTAAGGACACAGTCATTAGAATTGTTAACTTCCTTATTGTTCACTTATCATTAAGTGATAGCTTGAGAGCTTTGGTGTGATCCACTCATTACTATCAAGAACTATCCAGAGCTAGAGGATGACTGATGGCTACTAAGTCATGTTTTTGACAGACAGTAAACAGCACCTCAACACAGTCAGTCTGCAGTTAATTTGTATCAGTAAGGTGCTGCTGGAGTATGTGAATTTCCCCTTGGGATTAAGAAAGTATCTCTCTATCTCTCTGTCTATCAATCTAATCTAATCTAATCTATCTAAGGTACAGGCCAAACAGTGATAGCTTTATTAGACATGAATGAAAGGTATTCCTGGTAAAAATAAAATGTTTCTTTTGTGATATAAAAGTCTTTGTATATAACAGCCCAATATTTTTTTTTTAATTGATCCAGAAAACTTTCAGGAGAAAAACCTAACTTTACCCCTGTTTGGGTAGGAGGGGATTGAGGAGTTTGGAATGCAGCGTATTGAGTTCAAAACATCTTCAGGGTGGACATATAAATTTACAGAGCTTTGTAAAACGTGTGAACACTGACACTAACCAAGCAGCATTCATTGAAACCTGTTGGGATAGATTAATTCTGTTTTTTGAAAATTGTTGTCTTTGCATTAATTTCTGCATTTTGATCCACATATATTTGTGAACAGATTTTGTCATACCTTGAAGACAGTGTTAAGTCCATCTTGGAGCTGACTTGCAACAGATTATTAAGAAACGTGTGTGAAAGTAACAGATGTAATTAACATGTAATGGTTGTCTTGGATATGTGTGTGTGTCACTGGCTGTTTGCACCTTTCCTCATTCCTATTAAGGGTGGAATGGCTGAACGTGTAAGGCTGGCCAATAGTACATGGGGACAGGAGCACATGGCTCAGAGGGCCAAACAAACTGTATGGGGAGGAGCCAACCTTATGTAAATGTGTGGCGGGAAAAAGGTGAAGGAGGAGAAGAGAGTGCCAGACCAAAATGAGAAGCATACGCCATAAAAGAAAAAGGCAAGATGGAAAGCTATTCAACCCACATGGAGAAAGTCACGTGAGCCCAGGTTAATGACTAATTATTTTCCTGTTCTAGTGAACGAAGTGAAGGCATTTAGGGGGAGGACCTGACGGGCCAGCACAAGGAACTGTTTAGCAGTTTGTTTCCCTGAACAGAAGGTAATTGTTCGGCGCATCCTTCCCCGCAACAGAGTGTAGATGGTCATCTCTAACCGTGAATACTTGAAGGACTCTGGCATTTATTTTTTCTTTTCTCTTTCCCATATTTATGTATTAGTGGCATATGTGGTTGAGTGTTTTGTGTCATGATTTGTGTGGATGGGAATCGCTGCAGCACGATAGTATGTATAAGTGGTTTTGTTAGTTGTGTCCAATTTCTTATTATAATCATTTTTTTTAACTCAACTATGCCTTCTCTGGTGTGTTTATGTACTTGTGGTGGTGTAGTAGGGGAGTAGTGTTGGTCACTCATGCCCTGGATCCTTTCTTCTTTGTTCTTACTTTTTGCTGCCACTCTAGGACTACAACGCATTATAATCGTGCCAGCTCAGAGGGCGGTACAAACATACTACAGGACATATATAGCACAGCTAAGCCATGAATGACAGACACAGGCATCCCACTGAAATAAGTCCAATTTACTTTTCAGTGCACAGTAATAATAAATATGAAAAGATTTTGTGTGTGCACAGTTAATATAACATTAAGACAAGTTTAACTTGCCATTAAAAGAACAACTGTGAGTGCAAAAACTGAAAATAAACTATACAGTTTATGCTATTGTCCTTTGACACACTGGTTGTCTGAAACTTGCAAATTGGCACTTATTATGGAACAGGTTTCTGACCCCTGCAGCACTTGATTTTACAATATTCATCACATCCTAGGGATTATACTCATTAAAAAATCACATTAATTTGCCTTCAAAAACTAAACTGAAAAAAGATGCTGTTTTGCCTTTATTCCTGTAAATTTGTGTGTCTGCGATGCATTTCTGTTAACACAGTTCATGTCATATTACTAGATAGATGTGCTTTGTGCTTCGAAGCATCCAAACATGAAATAAAATTTTTTTTGGTATTAAAAAATGGAGCAGCTCATTTCATCACTGGCTTTGCTAAGAACAATAGCTGCTTACATTTGGAACTTGCTATGATTTTTACTTGCAACAACTGTTGTTAGCGCTGTCAGCGTGCAGTTTCCTCCCATATCTCACAGTCCTATATGTGTGATTCTGGAAGTAAGTGAGGTTTTCCCGCATAGCTGGATAGATGGTCAGTAATATCTGTGGATGAAAAATCTGAGGATTAATGCAAAACTTGTTTCTTTATTGAGACTGTGTAGAACAGGGCTATTCAATTACAACTTCAGTTGGTTCATATTTTCAAATCAAGAATTTTTTGCTGAGCCAAACATTTTCAGCATCTGGTAAGCAGCAGGTAATGACAAATTTTAAATCAACACAAATGAATGTATTTAAAAGCAAGAAATGTTTATTCATTGTTTCCCTTTTACATTTGGTTTCATCTGACACAAGCACATCTCAAAGTGCATGAAATCAGTAAAATTAACAGTATTAACATTGGTTTCCCTTTTGAAATATGAGATCCTACCCCAATTTAAATGTGTGGTCATGACGGCAAGATTTTTTTTCCCCTCAAGGAACTTAAAACTATTTTATTCATACAGTTTTAATCACTCATATGACAGATTGAGTTCAACAACAAAGCCTTTCCTGTTGAAACAGTTTCTCTGCCCCCCAAAAAAACTACCTCAGTAAATGTGTATTTTTTTAATGATGAGTATAAGTATAGCAATCACACTCTGAAATTCTCCTAAGTCAAACACAAAGCATTTCCAGACATGACTTCTAGTGTTTTTCTTTTTGGGATGTTATAATATGGTGCCGTAACATTGTGAACCATTTTCTTATATAGTTTTTACTTGTTCTTTTATTCTGTTTTATGGTGTCTTCTGAAGTAACACATTACTTGCAGTCACTCATCAGTCTGGTACCAACGTTCACTCAGTACTGCCGATTCTGTAAAAAGCTGGTGCCATTACATTTTCTGCATTTTGGTTTCAAAGTAGTACTAAAGTATCAATTCTTGTGATGTCCTTATTATGTCATATACAGTATACTGTATTTACCACCACAGTTTACACCAGTTCCTTGATCAAACAAGTTCTTTTTTCAATGAATGCATGCCAACCTTCCATCAACTGAACAGTGTGTTTTCAAAGTGGTAGTTTTTTATCCAAAAAAGTAACGGAAATCCTTTGGTCTTGAAAGAGCCCTCACATGTTGCACTGGCTCTGGAACGAATCTTACACTTTTTATGTAAAGTAAAAGCTTTCCAAATATTCCTTGTTAGCTTTGAATTTATTTGGATACGTAAAATTAATGATTATTTATTTGTGTACATCAAGAAAGGCCTTGTCTGCTTTGTAAGGATGTGTAGCATATATATTTACTTTTGCACAGAGCTGTAATTAACTTTTTTTTTAATATATAAAGTCACACTGTGTGTATTTTATGTGTTTTTACTGGCCATATATAAGCTGTTAGAAAAGGTGTCAAACTGAGGTCCAAAGTTTTTTATATTAAGTTGATTATGCCTCTTAAAAATTAAAATTATAAATAACACATATTTTAATGTAAATCTGTGCTTTAGCCTTAATTGCAGAAATGTTTTCTTCTTTAGTAACCTTGCATTATACACGCAATGAAGGTTGTTTTGCTCAATTGTCATTCTTGTTCTTTTTTGCAAACTCATTCACTGCTGTTTGTGCTGATAATGAATAATAGGTACATAATGTACCACCCCAACTTCAGTCTTCCCTCTTCAACCAGACAAACCATATTACAGCAAAAAATAATCTTGCCAGCCAGTATTCTCTTTTTGTTCTTTATATTTAAAATGTATGCAAAGGAATATTTCTCCCCCATAAATGTGGTTTGTATGTTTTCTGAGTAGGGCTCGCAGATAGCTTAGAGATATACATATTTTTTATCAAAAATAACACAAATGTTTATTTTTAATAAATATAGTATACATAGCTTGCAACATTTGCAGATTATTGAGAAGAATTGAGTTTGTTCAGAATTAAATTACAACCACTACGGGCATCCTGTCAGAGATGGATGAAAATGTTCAGAATCTAATTAATTCTTTCCAAAGTTACATAAATGTGATATGGTCTAAAACAAGTATTAAACATAAATCAATTAAAGTCACTCTCTTTTGAGAATTATTATGTTTTAAGAGTTTAACAGTCAGTTTCATTAAAGTCCACTTGGTAGCACACTACACTTACTAACATCATTATGGAGAAAATTGCTGGAATATAAAAAATACATTTTAAGTAATTAATCTACTTCGATCAGTTAGTTTCCTCAACTTGGAGAAATATACCTTTTGTGTTTTCCACCGCTATGATTAACATCACTGTCCACCTCCAGTATCATCATGTAGATTGTTTTTCAATGGATGGCAGTGTGTAGAGACCTGTGTTTTTTTTTTTTTTTTGGTTGCACTTCCTCCCTTGTTTCATTACCTGCTGCAACTTCTGGGATGGACTGGGGCAAGGAGGCAGGGATCTGTGCAAGTGTTTTAAATAATGCACTTTGGAATCGAGGATCCCCAACCAAGATGGCTTGTGAAATAAAACACGTCAGATAGACATATGCTTTTTATGGAAATAAAAATAATCGTCCAAATTTACGCAATTTGTTTGACTGGATTAATAATTCTTCTGAGCAGAATTTTTTTTTTTGCTCTGTACTAGATCAGTTTCACTTAAATTGCATTTTATAGAGAAACAAAGATTACTCACCAATGGAAATATGAAGCCTATGTCCAAAACAAGGAATCCTCTTCCAGTTGTTAATATGTAGTACACTGACAACTTTAGTCCCACTGTCTGTTGTCATGCAAACCATGTGGTCTTCTCGCAGCAACCATAATGTTAACGCATCTTTCAATCGTTGCGCAATGATGTCTCCTGTTTGGTCATCTGGGAGGTAGGATGTTTGCAAACAGTAGCTTTGCAGTTGCCAGGTTTCGTCAATGAAGTACACGGTCAAGGAGAGGCATGGTTTGGATGTTCGGCTTGACCATACTGTAAATCTGTTGGCAAAAGTGAAACCTTCTGCAGTTTTATGCATCAGAGTTTGGCAACATGAATCATACTATTTAGGCAGAGCTGTTTGACAAATGTTTTCAGCCAGGCAGTGTGTATCTTGGGTCTAAAGTATTCAAAAGTTGTTTGAAACCATCCCTCTCAAGTACTTGATTTGGCACCATATATTTTGGGATGTATTTGGTGACAGTGTTTATGTCATGGGATCTATTGCTTTTCTTGTCGTGTGGCACTTTTTTGCAGAACAAATTTGCTAAAGTTTGCTGAATGTGTTTTTGTACTTGTCCCTTGGGTGATTTAGACCTATCATGGATAGCTGACTCCTGAAGTTTTCATATTACAGTAATCCCTCACTTATCGCGGGAGATAGGTTCCAAGGCCGACCGTGATAACTGAATTTCCGCGAAGTAGGGACACCATATTTATTTAATTATTTAACGTGTATTTGGACGTTTTTAAACCCTCCCTGTATTGTTTACAACCCACCCTTTACTCTATTAATAACAGGGACAACTGCTAAGCAATATGAAATCGGTAGATAAGTTTACACTTACTGTATAGCGAAGTACACGTAGCAGCTTGTAGGCGGTCATGACGTCGTCGACCTTGTTGCAAAGATTCCTAAAGCAGATTCCATCCAGACTACTGCCTTATCACGTCCACTTGCAACTCGTTTTGCGCCCTGGTTAAAGGACACTGCGGCCGTAGATCTTATATGCTTTTCCTCCTTTTTAAATAAAATGAATCGTGGACTCATTGATGCTGTAATGGTGTCCTGCAGCGGTGTAGCTGTTCCCTTCCTTCAACATATCCAAAACTTTTACCTTTTCTGCAATCATTTGCATCTTCTGTTGGCGCTTGGACACGGCCCCTGAAGCAGTAGCACGTTAATGCTGAATGAGTGAGATGAGACTTCCTGGTTAATGCAACACTCCATCGCTGAGCCAATCAGCAGCACACAGGAACTTAACTGCGTGCTCTGATTGGGTAGCTTCTCAGCCATCTGCCAATAGCATCTCTTGTATGAAATCAACTGGGCAAACCAACTGAGGAAGCAAGTACCAGAAGTAAAAAGACCCATTGTCCGCAGAAACCCGCGAAGCAGCGAAAAATCCGCGTTATATATTTAGATATGCTTACATATAAAATCCGCGAAGTCGTGAATCCGCGAAAAGTGAACCACGAAGTAGCGAGGGATTACTGTATTCATATTCTTCGCTGTGATTATTTCAGAGATGGTGAAGCAAGTTAGTTGTTGATCTGTCTTTAAATGCGCATCCGATATCCGATATAGTTTGCAGATTGCCATCTTTTCAGCAACCTCAATCTTTTCAAAGCCAAACCACATCCACGCAAGTGAGAGTAAATCATGTCTTGCAGTTAAATCTTTCGACGTGGATTGCGAAGCTAATTTATCCCCTGGCCTTGTTTGCTCACTCATTTTTAGGCAGCTACACTAGCTTAACTTGTTGGGCGCTGACTGTGCACACCTATGCACTTGCTTTGTGCATACGCAATAGGCTATCCTGTTACATTACATGAGACACAGGTCGCATGAGGCAGTGAATGCCTGGACTCTCAATGTGTGTTTTTGATCATATTTTGTGTGTTTTTGATCGTATATTGCAAATTAACAAAACAACAATTCAGATATTATTGTAGACAGTACACATCGCACACTTCTACCAGTTACCAGTGAAAGGAATCTTAATTACAAGCAGCATTATGACAAAAATAAATAGAAAATACCTTCAAATGCTGGAAGAAGTTTTTTAGATTAAAAGCATAAGATATTCCACAAAGTGGGGAGGGGGCAGCATCCCAACCAAGTCAGAGACTGTATCATGCTTTACACAGTGAGCATCCAGAAACCCCATATAAAAGTGGTACTTTTTTCTCAGGCAAAGTTAAGTTTAGGAATGAAAAGGTAAGAAAACACAGAAACAGACTGTTTACTAGTCAGCCTACAATATGTAACAGATGCTGATGTAATGATGTCATTTCAAGGAATGTTCAACTGGGAAACAAAAATGTACAGTAGTACAGCAGATAACTCTTTTTATTAACTGGCGGGTCTTGCTACAGCTGAGAAAATTACATCAAATATTGAACAGCTTGTTGGTCACATGTGATGGCTTGAATGTTCCAAGTTCAGCCTTAGAAAATAAACAACAACCTTTTGAAATCAGAGGGCTATGCTCCATTGCAAACAGATATTGTTGTATGCAGTCCCAGGGTGGAATCTCATTATCAACTAATATATATTTTGGCCATCTAACAGGTGTACTGGAGGTTCTGAAAATTCTCCTATTACCCTAAACATTACATTGTGAAGATGCCTTTTCAGGCATAAACATCATCTTTACTAATATGAGGACCCTCTTAATGGTCCAAGCATGACAACTGTTAATGCAGCTTTATACATAGATCACTGGCTATGGTTAGCTAAAGGTGTATAACACTGTAAACTTGTACTGCACTTCAGAATAGACCTGAAGTTCAAACTGATGAAGTTTTTGAAAGAGAAACTGCAGTATTTGGTTGGGTCTAAATTACGAAAGGTCTGAAAACAAAATTTGAGAATACAATATTAATACAGTATTTTAATTCATTTTTGTTAATATATTTTTGTGTATGTTGGAAAAAGACGACGCATCAATGTGATATAATCCTTAAAAAATCATCCATTTGCTCCAATATTCTCTTCCAAGATGGCAACTGTGTTTGTATTGTGGTGGAAGAGTGGTATGCACTCATGTACAACAAAAAATTATGAATAAAGCGTTGCTGTAGAAAATTGCAGCTATCCCTCCACCCCATATGTAGACCTGGGCTACTGAAAAGCGTATCTGACTACCAGATTTGCAAAGCTAGTAGCCAAGCAGACCACCATATCCATTTACAATTTGTCCTCCTCTCCATGTCTCTGGCTAAAATTTATCTTTTTGTTTTTTTTTGTTTTTTTTAATTTTTCTGATTTTATTGTAATCATTCCATACAAGTAGATCAATTTTTACAAAAATAATAGGATTGAAAACAAATCAACCCCCACTCCTGAGGAAGAGAGCATGGCCAATGGAATAAAACTTAAAAATAGTAAAAATAAATAAATTGATGAGTTTAATAGGCAGATACAGATAAATGGAGAAGAAAAAGAAATGGGGAGAGAATCTACTTACTCTGTGCTTTAAGAGCTTATTCTAAAATATTATTGATTAGATCCTGCCAGGTTTTGAAAAAGTTCTGCACAGATCCTCTAAGTGAGAATTTGATTTTTTCTAATTTCAAATAATATAAAACATCAGTTATCCACTGACTTAAGAGGAGAGTTAGGATTCTTCCAGTTTAGCAAAATAAGTCTACGTGCCAATAGTGTAGTGAAGGCAATCAGTTTGTTTGTCCTTCTCCACAATTTATCTCTAGTTAAAGTGTAAGTCTGAAGTGAGCTATAAAGAAGGAGCAAACTTACATGCATTAAAGAGTAAAAAAATCAGTTAACTTATACAAATACATATTCTAATGTGAAATAGTTCTCCCAATCTCATAGAATAATATAGCACTCTAATGGAAAGTTTTTGTAATCACTGTCCCATTTGTATCTTGATGGACATATCGATGTGACACACATTTTAAAGAACAATTTTGCAGTTATGTCTGCATTTCTGTCTTCAGTTCATAATGTGTGAAAGAGCATATAAAAGATAGTGATCAAGAGTAGAGGATGAACTGCACGACAGGACCCAGTATTGCCTGCTAACAATAAATACTGTCTAGATCTCTTCAATCTATTTGTTTACTGTACTTCTCATTTTGCACTGTTTCTCTTTTATTTTCACAGGATCTAAATGGCTTCAAAGAAGTCTGGATCAGATGTTAGTAACACGGGTAGGTTTTGTTTTTATTAAATGGGCAAATTTGGTGTATATTTTAATAACCATTAATCAAAATACCTGAGTTATTCATAATTTTATTGTAGGAAAGAAGCAAAACAGTAATTATTTAGTTGCGTATTTATAAATTGTGTCTTTATTCTAATGTAAATTATTTAGAGATATACAAGATATGTGTTGCATAATAATTTAAAGTATAAATTTGGTAGTGTTTTATTTTTCATTCACACACCTCCTGAAGGTTACATAGACAAACCTTTATAATAATAATAATAATAAATATTCTTTGCATTTATATAGCGCTTTTCTCACTACTCAAAGCGCTCAGCAATTGCAGGTTAAGGGCCTTGCTGAAGGGCCCAACAGAGCAGAATCCCAATTGGCATTTACAGGATTCGAACCAGCAACCTTCCAATTGCCAGTGCAGATCCCTAGCCTCAGAGCCACCACTCTTTAATGTTCTTTTCTGTTCTTTCAGTTTGGGAATACTCTTTGCCAGTTCCTTTACCTTAAGCAAATTTATTGTTTTAAATGTTATCATGCAGTCATTTAGCTCAGACACTTGCTTTATTAGTTGAAGCTGTATTTAAAAACATGAGAAATGATCAAATACTGTTTAATTATTCAGGTACAAGTTTGTAATCACATGTGCTGAGAGGAACTACATCACAAACTTTATTTTTGTAAGAGAAGGAACAAATAAACACGGTGGTAGAATTGGAGAGGCAAATGGTAATTTGCAGCCTAGTACTGCTAACAGGTGAAGAGCGACAAATAATTACTAGTATTAAATATTTATGAACATTCAAATAATACATACTAAAGATGGATGACTGTGATGTAGAAAATAGGACTTCATACTCCTGTAGTTGGGGGGAAAAAATAGAAAATCCAAGAAAACTTCTTTGTCCATGTTTTGCAGATACATTTTGTATAAAGTGAGATACTTTTAGACGTGTGGATTTGTATCCGTTATTGGCTGTAGAATTTCTAATATGTCTGATCATTTAACTCTTTCGATTCTGTGTTGCATCGCTTCTCCGTGGTCATACATATAAACCTGACTGAATTGTGGTTTCTTCAAAATTAAACTTGTAGTAGCTTTAATTGTTGCAGGACCACAGATTCTCATTGCGTGTGGTCCTGAATCGTGTAAATCTACTTTCTGAGCATTGAATGATGCGAACATGAACAGATTATTGTAGATTTGGATATTTTGCTTATAGTTTTTGTAGATTTCACTTTCACCAAACAACAAATCTTTTAATTCTCACGGATATGCCTCTTCATTGGGAAGAAACACTACTTTTCCCTGATGGCAACACGAATTAGACAATCTACAAGTCTCTGACTTAAACTTTAAAGCAGAACAACATCTACATACTTCTG